>NW_010180551.1:0-27809 GCF_000695765.1 Mesitornis unicolor | reverse complement strand
TGGACTCGATGATCTTTCGAGGTCCCTTCCAGCACCTGAGTTTCTGTGATTCTGTGATTCTTTGTATAACCTCGGACACATCATTTAATCCTTCCATGTGTTCATTCTCCTTTTATCTTACTCCTCAGCATTGACTGACAACTACTAAATCTAAGAGAGTGGTTAATGCTGCAGGTTATACTGGTACCTCTCATGCGCTAATTGATGGGCCTTGCTCACACACTCAGGATTTAAACCAATGCCAGTTCAGGCTAGGAGAACAAGATCTAGTAGGGCAACTGAACATTTTGGGTATTTTTGCTTTCCTCTGAATTACCTCAGAACTTCATCTAAGAAATGTAATTTTCAAATATGAGACTATTTCATTTAAGAAATGAGATCTTGAGATAAGCAGTCCCCTTGATCTATACTACAGCACATTATACAGGCCACTTAGTTCTCCACGTAGATCTACATGGCTTAAAGGACATTGGGAAATATTGTGTCTTGAAGCACCCAACAAGGCAGATGGAATAGAAGCTTAATGGTCTCTTCTGCTCTAATGTCTATTACTGAATTTCAGAGATGATGACCCAAGTGATCCTTTTCAGTTCAATGTTCATTAGTCTTTTACTTTCTTGTGTCTGATTTAAGAAAGAAAAAAGAAAGAAAGAAAAAAGCTGATTGCAGCCTTCAGCATACTTATGTGATTAGGGTAATGAGGAAGAGACCATTTTATAAAGCAGTTTGCAGATTTTTTCTTTCTTTCAAATTTCAGAATGCAGCTGGTTTCAACCTCTCAGCTGTCAAAGAGGGGAGTCCTCACCAGAAGTACTCTGCTTAATCTGGGAACTTCTCAATCAGACACAGCTGAAGTAGTGGCATGATTATAGGCCTTGGTCAAGTGTCGCAATACAAGATGATTTATATTAATCAGCATTCTCTAGAATCAGTGCAAAAGAAATCCAATGCAATGACAGACCTTGAAAGAAGTCTTTCCTAGCCCACCACTCTTTCACTCTTTCTTTTTTCTCAAAATACCCTCTTGACAGATGGTAGCCAAGTAATCAAACATTTCCTACAGCAAAGCACCAGCACACAACCTGGCCATCAGAAATATCATTGGTAAGTGTTAAGCACCTCCTGTAAATTCCTCTTCGATGTTCACAGGTTGGTTTTGACCATAAGGAAAACTTAACCTTTCTCAGATTTCAGTACAATGGTGCTCTCAATACCTCTGGAGAGTTCCAGGTTGTCAGAAGACATCCACTGTTGTCCATGACAAAAATAAAAATGCTGTTACCAAACACTGAAATGAAATGCTTATGCTAAGACAGATGTGCAAGTGTCCTGGATTTGTGAAGGAATAAACAAATATACAAAGGCTATTTTAAATTCAGGTTAAACTCTAACTCAAACAATTTAGAGGGTTAAAGGAGAGGGAAAGGGTGGATTTGGCTGGCTCCACCTAGCTTTCATGGCACAGAGGTAAAGGAGTCAAATGCTTTCTTGCTCTGCTCTCATGAGGGCAACTTCCCTCTCGCTCTCAATGGTATTTTGCTTTCAATGTCTCACAGCAAAGCACCAGCCTTTGCTTGGCCACTCTGTGGTACCTGCACACCATCATGACAGAAAGAAGGCAGTGGGAATAAAAGATAAGTAAGGCAGAAAGGTTTGACAAAGGAAGAAAAGAAAAAGGAAAGTTACTGCATTCTCAGAACAAGAGGGTGACTTTGGACCAGATTCCAATCTGTACTCTCATTCTGGATAAAACCAGATTTTGGATGCAATACTGGTAGTATTCATGGACAGTAACATATTTAAATTCTATGAGAAAGGCATCTGGTTTGAAACCTTTTAAAAACCTAATACATAGGAACAGGCATTTCAGTCTATTTACCCTAGATCAAATTCCAGGTGACCGCATGGTTTAATACCTTGCTTTTACCTTGAGCAAACAAGACTCTTCCTTACTGGCCAAATGTAAGCAACACCTATGGCTCCAGAAGCACAAGCAATGCGCACTAGAACACCCTGTGGGAATCCAAACTGCCCCTCACATCATAAACGTGGCCCACATTGGCTCTATCAGAACATGCGCCTTTTTGGTCACAAACACGATCAGGGTCATTAAGCTCCTGCCATTAGCAGCGTTTTCCGCTATGTCTCTGCACAGGCATGGGCAGGGACTGGAACCTCCTTTGTTCTGCGCAGGAAAGCGTGTAAGCCTGGGGAATGGAGAGGGTGCTTTTAATTAATGCAGCATAAACAAAACTGCCTGAAAACATAGCGAAGAATAGAGGCTCAGCCTTCTGTAGGTCAAACCCAAGGGCTACATTCGTACCCTGGGGCATCCTTCATTATCCTCAGCTGAGCTACACAAGGGATTAATTTAACCCTCAGAAAAGGGTCAAGAGAAAGTGGGAGAGGAACAGAACAATGCATTAATAAGAGCTATAGGAATACATGTTCATAGAATTTAGTTCAAATTCCTCCTTTCAGTTGCTGTTTTTAGTGCAAGTGGGTACAAATAGTAACATTATCATTTCTATTCTGCTCCCTCTGCTGTTGTCAGAGTCCTTTCTTCTATTATATATTCTCAAATGACTTTTAATTTAAATAATTTATATTCTCTAAACCCGTAAGATCTGCTTAAGTACTCTGAGGCTTGTTCACCTGTCTACTTGAATTTTTTCTTTTGCTTTCTTTTAACAAAATCTTAAAATGTATCTGTAAGCTGGAGAAAAATTAATTTTTTATGAAGCTGCTTTCTGTTTTGTAGCTAATTGTTTCAGCTGTGGGCTGCAAGCAGCATTCCTATTCCAGAAAGAGAACACTGTCAGGTTTTAAATGTGACTGTGTACCTTAGGTGTAAAATTGTGCAGTAGCCCATCATGGCATTAGCTGCCACTATTAGGCTAGAAAAAGAAAAAAGGGGGTGGAGAGGCAAAGCATTAACAGCAGAAACATCCTAGGACTCAGCATTTTTTTAATGCTTGTGGGTACATTTTTGGTAGCCTATTGTTACATTTCCAGTCTTTTCTTCCTTGAAGATGATTATTTGGCCAACACAGTGAAGATATTCCATTGACTTTTATTTATTTTGATGAACTAAAGCATCCCAATGTAACTGGAAGCACTAGAAAATGTAAATGACACAGGATTTACTCAAATACCTTTTCCAACAGCACTTGTAGAAACAATGTGGAAAAGGCCTCGGAAATGGGCATCTAATTGAAGGTGATCTACCTACTGCCTCCAAAACAATATGGCCTGTTCTCTCTTCTTCCCTCCATCTCCTTTTCTTGAGGGTTTCCTCATTCCTCCCTCCTCAAGAAGCCAACCTGTAAGCCTTCCCATGACACAGCAGGCCTCCATCTTATTCTGAGAAAGGGTACATGCACAGGAGGCGAACACATTGGTTCTGGTGATGGTGTGGTACCACCCCAGTCATGTAACAGTGAAGCAGCCCACGACCTAACAATCAAGCCAGTATCATTGGTCTAGTCCAAACCTTAACAGAGCCCAGCTATTGCCTGTCATGTATTTTTACACAAGATATGAAGTACCTATTCACATTTTAGCTTCATGCAATGCTACAGAATTAGGATGAGTGGCTGGAAAGCTGCTTGGCAGAGTGGGATCTGGGAGTGCTGGTCAACAGTTGACTAAATATGAGTCAGCTGTGTGCACAGGTGGCCAAGAAGGCCAATGGCATAGTGGCTTGTATCAGAAATAGTGTGGCCACCAGGACTAGGGAAGTTATCCTTCCCCTGTTCTCATCACTGGTGAGGGTGCACCTCGAATACTGTGTTCAGTTTTGGGCCTCTCAGTACAAGAAGGACATTGAGGAACTGGAGGCACTGGACCACATCCACAGAAGTGCAATGAAGCTGGTGAGGGGTCTGGAGCACAAGCCATATGAGGAGCAGCTGAGATAACTGGGATTTTTAGCCTGGAGTAGAGGAGGCTGAGTGGAGACCTTATCATTCTCGACAACTACCTGAGAGGTGGTTGTAGCAAGGTGAGGGTCAGTCTCTTCTCCCAAGTAACAAGTGATAGGATGAGAGGAGATGACCTGAAGTTGCACCAGGGGAGGTTTAGATTAGATATTAGGAAAAATTTCTTCACTGAAAGGGATTTCGGGCATTGGAACTGTCTGTCCAGGGAAGTGGCTGAGTCACCATCCCTTGAGGTGTTTAAAAGACAGGTAGATGTGGTTTATTAGCAGACAGGCTATGGTTCAACTTGAGGATCTTAAAGGTCTTTTCCAACCAAATTATTCTATGATTCTTTCAGACCCAAATTTGGCTCTAACAAACAGCCCTCATTTGGATCCAGTGAGCCAGAAATAAGTTTAACTGAAAATCAGGAACAATTTCAGGGTTAACACATAGCACCGGCTTTTCTTGGTTCTCTACAAAACCACTTCTGTTAAAGGAAATTTCACATCTCCTTTAATAAACTTGAATCTTGGTGCCTTAACTTCAAAAGTGTCCTTGGCTAATAAAATGGGTTTACATCTGTAAACTTTATTGCAGACCCTTTGCAAGGAAACCATAGCCCTACGGGCTCAAGTCTATTTTTGCTTGCTCTGAAACCACAACATTGAATCTTCAGTATATTTTATACCTGCAACATCCCATTAAGTCAGGACAGTGTTATTGCTCATGTGTGTCAGAGACGAAAAGCCATGGAACAAGGGTGAAGTTCTCTTGCTTGGTTCAAGGTGGCACAACAAATCTGTGGTGGATGGAGGAAATGAAGCAGGCTGCCGCAGTCTGACTTGGTCACCAACCGCACCATTTCTCCTTTGCTGCTTCTCAGAGATAGCAATCCTGCCAAATGCAAAGTGTATCTTCTTGTTCAAGGTTGATCTTGGTATTTCCATTCTGGATATGGCATGAATGTTCTCTTCCCTTCACAGTGCAGACTGCCAGCTACAGTAAGTCTTGCCTCATAGTTCTGCTTTTCCCACTGTTCACTCTTCTTTGCCCTCCAACATTGCAAGGACTTGCACCCCGCTTTCCTCTCCTGGATTTTGCTGAGTACTTTCTGGCCATCATTCTGCTCCAGTAACACTCAGAGAAACTTTGATTCACCTTTCCAGAGCTTTAGAGGCAAGTCCCTTTACTAGTTTTCCTGGTTTTAAGTAAGTGTACTAAATATCTCCAGAAGAGATGAGACCTTCTTGCCACTCTACGTGATAGAAAAAAGCAGCAGTTATATATATTAAATTAGCATATATCTAATAGGTACCTAGCTTGCTAGCTACTATCATGTGTATGTCTGCCACTTATTCCTATGTTACGCTTACAGAGCAGCTTCTGGCAGAAGATCAATTTGGCCAATGTAGAACTTATTACGCCTCTCTAATACTAAGCTGAAGCAAACCAGAGTGCCCACAGGTGTCAGTGAAAACCTACTGGATGGCATCTATAAACACCAACAGTCCAACTCCTGATACTTGTACTGTTGAAAACAGGAGCACTGGTTTTATAGCATTATCCCGATTTTTATGCTTCTAAATGCCTTTATCTTAGGAATTATTTTCTAAAATAAAACTGAGAGGAATATAAGGTGAAATTGATTTAGTATTTAAAAAGAGATCTACCTAATTCTGAAGGTTCATTAACAGCATTTTGATTGGGGGTGTGTTTTGCACTGTGATACGCCTAAGAACTGGCTCCCCTCCTCTTTCTTTCTCATAGTCATCTAGAACACATTGGGTAGGACAGCTACATTGGAGGTCTTGTAGTCTGCTCGTGCTGATATTTCAGTGAAATCTTTGATGGTTACCATGAGGTATTCCCTCTTACTTACCCTATGTCAAGGCAGGCCTTACTAAAGCAAAGCACTCAGGGAAACAGCAGACTGCCAGATCAGCGAGCAAAGTGAACAGCCTGTACAGGAAAGCTCTTTTTCATGATGCTAACTGAAGCATTGCCAGAGGTGGGATTCCTAAGCAGGGATAATTTTCATCATTACTGTAGTAAGGCCATCCTCAAAAGACCCAAAGAGAAGAATGACATCTAAGCATTATACTGAAACCAACTACTAGACCAGCCACAGGCATTTAAAAGAAAATTCAACAGCACTTAACTGGCTGCTAGTTTAATCTCCTTTCTATTTAAAGACCAGAAAGTCCAGTGTGGCTCTTGATGAGACCAACACTGCAGGGGGTTTGGATTATCATGTTCAGAAATCAGTGTTTAAGGATCCTGAATTATCACAGGATTAAGAGCAGAGCAGACAGAATCTCACTCAAGTGATCAAATGCTACTGTCAAATACACACAGTTTAATCTTCCTCTCTAACAAATCTGAAAATATGCATAAAACAGTAGAAATCTGCTCTTTTTTTACCTTTTCAAACTCACACCAAAAACCTTTCTACGGGTAAAACATTTTCAGAACTCAACTCCTCGTCAAGACTGATACCAGAAAGAAAATAACTCAATTGGTAGGCAACATCTTTAGGCTGTTGTACAGCCTTGTTTCACTTCTATATTTGTCAGTACGGTATATGTATTAATTTAGCTACTTTTTTTGAAGATGCCTTTTGAGTCTGCCTAGAATCACAGGAAAAATAAAAATAACCTGGCAATACTGAGATCTGCATGTTCTGCTGATATTTAGATTTCCAGTGATAAGCCTGTGAATTGTATCCGTATGAAGTCTTCTAGGACTATAGGGCATACCAAAAGGTGAAGCATTCCTCGATTATTTTTATCTATACACACAAAGCAAACCATTTTTCTTCTTACATCAGCAATCTCAAGCATCCTGGTTATCTCCTCCTATTGCATAAACCTGGATTTTCTGATAATTTCTAATTGGATGCACGCGTACTAGTGTCATATTATAAAAACCCCTCCTGTTCCAAAAACAAGGGACTCTCCTTTCCTAAGAAATCTCATATACTCTTCAAAATAGTTCAAATCTTGCTTGGATAGCACTTCCATACTGGAGTAATCCCACTAAAATTCATAAAATGGCTCCTGTGACCAGTTCTGCTTAGCACAAGAGAGAAATGCAGAATTTGTTATTAAACATCCTGTCCCTCCTGGATGTAAATTAAACACACTTAGGTTAATTATCTCCTCTCCTTCTCATGTACATAGAGAAGAACTGAAGAAACAGAAACCTAAATTGTAAAAACTGTAACTAAGATATTATTTTTTTAATATATACAATAATGTAGCAGCCTTCTTTCTGGCCATTGTATCAAGATTTGTGCGAGGCCACTGTAGAATTAAAATAAATGTAAAATGTTACAGTTAGAATTAAAAAGCTAAGCATTCACAGCAGGCCTTGACTATCAATGTATCATGATCTAAAATGCTCACATCTACTTCTGCTGAGTCAATGTGCTTTTAAAAATAGTGGACTCCTTTTTTAAAAAAAGATTCCCTACGTCTTTCAGGCTGTTAGGGTTAGCATGGACTATTTATAGGCATCAATGAAAAGGAGGAAGTCTTCCCCTGCTCTCCAACTGCTCGCTGCAGGTAAGGGGAGCTTACAGGTTTTCAGCAAAATCCCTGACATCTCTGGACAAAACTGGAATTATCAACAGGGGATGACTGCATGGCAGTGAGATAAAACAGTGCTATTACAGAATGACTTGGGATGATGAAACAATTCGATTGACTGGGCTGCTGGACTGCAGCAGCCAACTTGACTACAAGTACTTTCTTTCTCTTCCTTCCTCCCGGCATCCTGAGAACAAAGCAAGTAACAGGCTGGTATACCTGGTGGAACAAACATTCTTCTCTATGTATCAGTAATCAAAATTGTTGTTTGTTTTGCAACTGACTCACGTGGAGCTCTTTGACATCTTTCATTTTCTTTACCAGGAGGTGCCTTTTTGACTGACTTTACAGTACAATTTAACCTCTTCACTCCACAAGAAAGGCAATCCCCTGATTCTGAGGCCTGAAACTGATGGGAATTTTGGCACTTGTTTCAACACAGCCAAGGTTTTACCTTCTGCACTGGTGTTGCTTTTAAGCAGCTCCTGAGTTTGCACCCTAAGCACAACGTTCATATAAGCGACGAATACTGCTGAGGCGACTGGAATCACAAAGCAGGACCGCTGTGCTCTGCGCCAAAACTCCCACACAACCTACTGCATTCACCTTTCGTGGGTGCTCTGGGGCGTAGATGTTCCAAGTGGACTGTGGCATCAGCGATGCACAATCCTCGTTAGGTTACACTGTTTGGCAGCACTAATGATGCAGAGGCAATGACTGCACCAGATCAAGGGCACAATCCGAAAGGACCTGGATTCAGGCCCAGGTGTCTGCCTGTACAGATCATGACGAAATGTGCACATTTCTTTACAGTCAAAAGAACAACACACTGTGATTATCTTTTGGCACCCCACTATTGCAAACTGCAACAACCTCTGGGAGTTTGGTGCAATAAAACCTTTAAATCATAGCTCAGACAAACTTCTGGAACAAGCAGCAACTGAGCACTGGTGTTTAAGTTTAAAATCATGTAATTAGCTGTAGGGCTTTCCTATACTTTTCACATTACAAAACTGTCATATATCTCTTTGACTGAAAAAAAAGATGTTTCATTCAATTACTAATACCCAATAGTGGTTAACAGAATTAGAAAGGTGACTATTTCCTTCTTGGTTGAAACATGACAGCCAAGTACTTCATAATCCAAAAAATCTGACACACATCCAGCAATTTTTTTGTCTTACCAAATCAGCAATAAACAGTAACGCTCAGATCTGTATGCCTGAAACACTTGATATTTACTCCATCACAGAAATTCTTGGTTAGAAGTTTCAAAGCCTTGAAATTCGCTGGCTAGAACCTTCAGCAATGAAAACTGTTATTGGGATTGGTGCAAAGTTGAGTCAGGAGTAGAGGCCCATGACTTTCAAATGATGGAAATTCTGCATGCAAAGGTGGGCTGATATATAATTTCATGCATGAATAAGCAGAACTTACTTTGAGATTCACTTGTACCTTTTCTGTACCATTAGAAGTGAGCATCATTGAACTTGTAATGGAAAATGGGACTTAAGACATTCTAAGCATAACCCCAAAACATTATGTTGCTGTTTGATTTTAAAAGGCAAGTTGGGAAGTGAGAACAAAGGACTTTATTTGTGAAACAGCTGTGAATAGACTTTCCACTCTTGTGTTAAAATTTTAACTGGGATATAATAGCATTTAAAGGCAAAAAAAATTAAGACCCACTATTAACACATAAATACAATCCAACTTCTCATTGCAGTTACAAAGCATCAAAGGTATTTCTCACTTGAGCCCTTGCCTGTTTACTCTATGCACTAAAGCAGCTAGTGGTGTGAAAATGAGAGGTTTCATGGGCATCACGTACCTCTTTGCAGCTGTAGCTGTTTCAAAGCATGACTCCAAGAGCTCAAACAGATAATAAAGCATCTCACATCAGGGAGGCTCCAATTTCTGAAAGCTGAGTGGAGCTTCTGTCAGCCAAATGGCTCAGTTCCACCCTGCAAAAGGTGAGTATGGGGAGGGGGAGAGAAGTCCCCTTGTGAGGGCACAGAGAGAGTCAGGAGACAAGACTGGTTGATCTATGGTCCTTCTCTTCCCTGTGGCTAATGCCACAGGTGCGTTTTAACCCCTTTGTGTTGAATACAGGGACTGTGAATTAGCTTTCTTGCAGAGCAAGGCTCTTCCAGCCACAACGCTCCTCTGCATCATGCTGAGCTGTCAGATGCAGAGATGATAACCTTGTGGGCGTGACGAAAACTGGGTCACGCTTCCCTTGGAGGGGGCTCAGGGCAGTGGCTCCTGCACATTCTGGCACATCCCAGCCAGCTCAAAGCCAAGGGCTCTGCTGCGGCACGTTGTGCTGAGGCAATGGCACAACGTAGCAAAACACACACCTTGACTTTTCTCTGCCTTATGTCCCGATCTGTCTACACAGAGGGTTGACAGGCTCTGCAAAGCTGCTCTGCTGCTTCCACACAGGACAGCAAGAAACACAAGGAGAGGAACAGAGCTGCATCTCTCGATCTGCAGATACTCACCAGGACAGTCATGGCAGTCCTTCAGGAAGTATACACTGGAGCTGGGATAAATCTATGACAGTTTATACCTTCGTGAGAGTGGGAACTCGAAAAGACACCACACCTTGATGAGGAGCTGCAAAGGCAGCATAAAATAACACCGTCTTTTGTGGTAGTTTCTGTTAGGCAACGGGCAGAAAACTCAGTCTAAAGTTAGAACTTTCATGGCAAAGCACTCACAGAACTGTATTTGTAGGGATCTGGAAAATCTATTTTTGTTTATGTTTTCAAGTCTGCTTGATTACCTTGGAGATGCTAACAAATAAAGAAATAGTCTGCTGCTTCTGAACAGAAGTCCTGAAGGTCCTCCCTTTGTTTCCAAGATCTGTGGGTGCGTGTCTTTTATAAATAGGAACTCATTCAACTTTTTTCACCATTTCCCCCACTTTTTTTTTTCTTATATCCATTTCATTCTCACAGGTGTCAGAATACAGTGACAGCTTTGAACTTACTGGAGATAACCACACGAGGATAGATTCTTTTTCTTGAAATGCAGACTGGGAGTAGATCCAGAGGTCAAGCCAGAAGGTTACATATATTTGAAAACCTTGTTTAAAAGCAAATCCCTTTGTGTAGCTTCTAATATGCCTTTGGATGTGAATCTTGAAATACCTAGCTGTGAAAGCTGCTCTCTGTATCATGATGATCTAAGTCTTAAGAAAATTGAAGTTCAAAGAGAAGGGAAGACTAAGAGACTTGGATTTGTAGCTATGGAGCAAGCACTTTCTTCGCCACATCAAAAGCACTGATAAAAGCAGTCCACCAATTCAGGATAACAGTATATTATTTGATGCATTAATTTGACAGCGTGCTATCATTAATACAGAGATCTCATTTTTTTCACCCCATTACAAGACTGATTTTGTGCATTACAGAGGAGTTTAAAATGCCCAAACTACAGCTAATCAAAGTTCTAGTTTATGTGAAGGTCATATGTGTCCTCTGAGGTCTGACTTTCACATGTTTTCTTGAAACCATTAAATTCTTAAGTAGCGAAACCCACCAGAATTTGTGTGAAGTCCACAAAAACGGATCTATGCCCCACAGACTTTTCAAAATGCTGCAGATTTATTCCAATACATATGGGTTCTGCAAGTTACCAATACCAAGGATGTATAACTCAATTAATATTTTTATTTTCAGAGGGAATTTCATGACTCTTGCTGTACAGGAACTGTATTTAATTTGGGTGAGGTATGTATGCAGATCATGCTACGCTGAGAAGAGTAAGTACGGAAGACAAAACATTGTCCAGTTACATGGCATCTGATTCTGGGTAAAGAACTTAAAATCGAGTCTCCCTGATACAAAGTCAATCTTCCTTCCCATCATGCGCCTCCCCAAAGGGGTATGTCCCTAAAAGAGGCTGTAATTCCTAATGATGAGGGGTGTGTGCTTCTTTTTCTTAACTGAGATGCAAAACATCTGGAGTGAAAGAACACAGGGCAGAGCAGAAGGAATTTTGCTCCTCTAGAGCAGAGGAGGACCCAGATGCTCCAAGAGAAGTACCAGTGATACCATCTCAAAACAAAGGGAATTAATAAAAATTCTGCTTGTGGCCATTGCTGCTGCTGTTCCCACCTTTTCGAAGGAGCAGCATGTGGGGCAGGATATTATTTTATTACAGCACTCTAGTTCTCCGGAAGACATCAAGTTACAACATAGAAAAACCTCTACAATGTCTTGCTTTTACTTTTTTTGCAGTCAAGAACAGTAAAAAGTGTTGGTTTGTGGTTGTGGCTTTTTTGAAACAAAATAAATGTGCACTGTAAAAGTAGCATACTCAGATGGGAGTAGACATGCTTCTAGGGGCCTGTGCTGGGCTAAACTCTAATTGCAAACAATAACATATGTGAGGTAGTGGCACACGATTCCTCTTTACGAGACCACTCCTGAATTCCTGCAAAAAATCCCTCCATACGCCAGTTAGAGCTTCAAGACAATGGAAGAATAATGACAGGTCTGCAAAATCTGCTGGAATTGACAGTTCTCATTGTTCCAAAAACTTTTGGTGACACACAGGAGTTTGCAGATTAGCATTGCACAATGCTGAACAAAACAGGTGTCAAGCAAATCAATGGGCTTTTCACGATTCACTCAGCTTTGTTTTACCACTGTTCCATTTTTACTCTGCGCTTGGTGTTGCTTTCTCGTGTGCACTTGCCATTTGAGATGTGAGTGTGCATGTATGGAACAGGAAGCAAGAGCTTTCTGTGCCTTGGCATGATGCTCTACGTAAGCCAAGTCCTAGCACGGAGTAACTTTTCCTAAAAGTATTTTTTTCCAGGCAAAAAAATAAGGAACTGTCTTCATTAGACAGATTAGTCTCATTTGGAGTTATGACTGTCTGCAATTCATTTTGATGTAAACACGTCAAGCCACCTAAAGAAGAGTATTTTGTTTGTTGTTAGTGTAAAAGTTGTAGCTACTCACTTGAATAATGGGGTGAAAACAAAAATACAGCTGAGGCAAAACTGAAGACTCGTAGCTCTATCATCTGTTTACCTAGAACATGAATGACCACAATGTTTTTACTGAAACAGGGGAAGTTAATCTCCAGGGAAAGAATGTAATACTCAAATTTAGTATCTCTGGACATATATAAAGCCTCCCTTCTGGATTTCTGCTCTACACTTCCAGTATAGACTACCATGTGGGAATGAGGTTCTGCGAGCAGACAAAGGATAACCCATTAAGTTTAAAGCCCATGGAAACAAGTTAAAGCCTGTGGAATGCCCATTCCATTCAGGTTTTCAACATTACTCTTACTGAGGCAAACAGAGAGGAAAAAAACCAAACCTGCTGCCTTTGTAAAAATCTTGCTCTTCCAAGAAAAACGTAAGCATAAGACTGAAGATCAGATCAATGTCTGGTGGCTTCTCGTGTAAGTCAGTGGAGGTATGCCAATTTGGTCTGGCACCAAGCATTATAGAAGACATATGAGCCCATCAAACCAAGTGTTTTCCAATGCAACCAATTAAAGCTACCCCAAGATAGCATTTTTCAGCTTCTGCATCCTCCCAAGTGCTGCCAGCATGCCACAGCTCTCACTGAAGCCTACTCACTCCTCTGCTGCTGGAACTCCTAGAGCTTGGGAATCTGAAATGCCTCTCCCACATCAATCACACCCAGCCACTAACGACAACCAACTGTTCTCTGCACCATCAGGTCAAAAAAATTGAATGCAAGCATGTCTTTGCAACACAAATTCTTCTACCTTGGGCACCGCTGTGGTTTGAAGCCCTCAGACAGACTGATTCAATGCACTACCGAAAGCTTAGCAGTTATAGGCTGGCTCTCTCCCTCCCTGTGCCCCTCCTTTTATCTGCTAATGCACAGCGACAGACGAGCAAATAAATCCCTTCAAACAAGGTTATGGGAGATACAGGAACTCTATCAGTCACACAGTATTTGCCTAATGCTAGTGACTAAACTTTAGAGGTTTATGCTGTTTGAACTATATCTCTGGAGGGCTAACAGGAACTAAAATATAATCTTAAGAGTTGCACTGACCTTAAAAGACAATGTTCTCCTAGGCTTTCACATTATCAATCGGAAAATAAAGCAGAAGGTAGTAGGTGTAGAATTAAAAACCCCAAAAGGCGCAATGAAGCTTCATTCTGGTGCATCCCAAAGATGTTCAAAATGACCAGCCTGGAGCCAGAAACAAGCCAAGTCTATGTGTGCAAGAGCCCAAGCTCTCCTCAGCTTTTTACAGAGTATCTCCGCCTAGATCAAAGCATCCACCTCCAACACAGGGAGTGGGCGCATCTCTCTGCCTAGACTGCCATAACATGATGGGATTTTCAGCTACATCGGTGCTAAGTAAATACAAATGAAGGATACAAGCCCCTGGGGAAGGTGACCTAGCAGCTAAATATCTGCTTCATTTCAAAAAATTCATTCTTGGCACTTGCATCACTGCTAAACAAAAATAAGTATTGCAGTAAGAGCAGCAAACAGTTATCTCTTTCTTGCACAGATTAGGAAAATTTCCTTTTTTTTAAGCCCAGTACCATAGAATGCCTGGGGCCATCCTTTCAATAAAAGGTGACCCAAACATCCCTGAGAAACACAGGGTAAAGCAACTCACATTTATGTCTTCAGAAAAGGCAATAAATCAAGCTTAATGAGGGGTCCTTCTGCATTTGTGATACATTGGGTCAAACACTCAAAAGTACACAGAGGAGCTTTAATACAGCCTTCACCAACAGATGCTTTCACTGTACTGATACACTGAATACTATGTTCTGTAATTTTCTAATTTATTATAATGAAACAGTTCTTGAAAACACTGACAAATCTTTTTTGGCATCAACTCTAAGGCAATTTCTTTAACTGAAGGGATAAGCTCCATAGACACACCTTCCTGCCACAACTTGCAAGGCAGCACTTCAAAAGCAAAGGTGACCAGTTAAGCCATCTCTAAAAACATCACACCCTCAGCATGAGATTCCCAGGCAGCAATGTGACTTCCCAGCAGCTCCCAATGCTGCAAAAGGAAGTTGTGTGTTTAGTTCTAAAATGAACACAAGACACCAAAAATGGATCCCTAAAAAGCAGCCAGCTTCATATGATGTTTGCACCTAGCTGGGTTACTATAAAATTCCTGATACACATGACTAGCTCAGCCACAGAGTGAAAATACAGCAAGATTTTTCAAAATCCTTTTGTTTCTATTTCTTTCTATGTATTTTCTCCCATGTATTTTCACAAACCAAACAAGATGACTACAGTCCCTGAGAGGGTTAAGCAGAGAGTCACTCAGGAGCTCTGTGCAGCTCCCAGTCTAATGGCAAATACCTGATAAAACATGAACAATGCTGAGTTGAATTCACGGCTGCTGTAACTCAACTAACCCCAGAAGGTTACAGAGGGACAGATTTGTACCCTCCTTCCACCCCCACCCCCCAAAATATAAAATTTCTGCTATACAGAATCAAAAGCACAGTCCTGACGGATGAAGGAATCAACTTCTAACTCATGCCCCACAATGGTGAGAAAGGAAACTCCACACTTCTAATGCACTCACCTGTTTCATCATCAAACAGGTAAACTTCTGAATTAAATGTGTTTTTAAAAAGCCTCCTCCAAAGGAGAAATTAATTTCAAAAGAGCAGGAACAGCAATGATTCTCTGTCAGTGATGAATGATGAGCAACTCGTGTTTTCTTGGCTCAGGGTCTGAACTAGTGTTTTGCAAACCACGGTAATAACGTGCCTATTATTACTATACCAACACCAGAAATGCTGGTGACTACACATATGCACACCTCGGACTTTTCTGCTTGCGATATTCTGCTCCATGTGGTTTGCTTTCCACTTCAAACACAGAGGCGTACTGAAATGCCTTGCAGACTACAGCATCCTTCCAGAGACTAATCTTAATTAGGCTAAACAACCACCCAAGGCAAGGCAAACAGCTAACTAGTTTGTCCAATGCCTGAAACCATTCAGAAGAACACATCTCGCTACATGCAAAACAAAACCAAGAAATCCTTCGCACTATTTGCAGTTGCTACTAATTTGCTTTTTCCATTCCTCAACCCCATCTATTGATTTGTGTCCAGGCTGAAACAGCAGGATAAAGTACAGAGATTTACTTACAGAGATTCCGTAGCTCCATCGTTCCCGATGACAAATTTGCCTCCCACACGACAGCGAGCGAATGACTTAATGCTGCTTTTTGCGGAAGGCACAATGAGCGCGAGCGGCAGATGGTCTCCGACGCAGCTCTCTAACAAGATCCCTCCTCGGCGCAGCCATGTGAGAGGAGCAGACCCCCTCCTTCGCACACCTTTGCCTTGCTCTCTGGTCCCCACGCCGCCAGGGCGAGCGTGTAGCTTTGCTTATGTTGCGGGTACCCGGCGGCCAGTCGGGCTCCCATTGGCACGGCCGGGTGGCGGCAGCCAATCACAGCCCGCTCCCGTTTCGGGGAAACTCCTGCCCATTTATTTAGCATCTTGGGAGACCATATTTCGGAGGAAGAGCGCCACTCCCCTAGCATCCTACCATCAGATCAGGGGGGAAATACATAAATCAGAGCTCCTCATCTCTGGGTCTTCCCTTCTCTGCCTGCTGGGTTTTTCCCAGCGCTTAGCTGGAGGGAGTGAGGCAGCGTCGGTGGGGACCCGGAGCCCGAGTCCACCCTGGCAGGGGCCGAGGGGGAGCGCGCTGGAGCTCCACAATTACTCGCTACATCGCCATGGAAACAGCCTGGATGCAGCGGGCTGGATTTGTGTAGCACATCTGCTGCCAGGCTCATAATCAACTGCAATCTCATCTTTTTTCCCCCTACGCTCTTGCTGCTTATTTGATTGCGAGTTTGCTTTCTCTTTTCATACATGCTGGGAAAGTACACGCAGACAGAGCTGTGCACACGTTGACTTTCTCCCTGTGCAAACACACTGTGTTACACATTTGTCTATGAACATATTTAGACAAGAATTATTCACTCGTATGCATGCATTTGCTAAGGAGCTACGCTCCCTGTGTACCCATGTTATTCACATTACTTGTATTTTAAGTTTGAGTAATGGACCAGCACAAGACAAGACTGCTGTATGGGCCCTCAAAGTACTACATTTCATATTCCAGTTCCATAAATTGCACTTGTCCAAAATGGAGTAAAAAATCTGACATGACTATTATGAAACTCCCTAAGCAATCTGCTGTTTCACTAGTGGGCTTCCAAAATTATACCTGGCGCCGAGAGGCAGTGACCTGAATCTTCAGGAAACTAATTCTACACTGGATGTTCCCTATTCTGCCTAGGGCCTGATGAAACACACCACCAGGAAAACTACACACACTAAAAGGTTGCTATCCATGGATATAAATCTCTGTGCTACCCTCTGACAAGACAAGAAAGGAGAAATGACCAGGTCAGAAGAAGAAAGCAAGCAAAGGGATGTGGCAGTCTGGGGTAATTTCTGGTTGTTCCTCAGACTTTCTCTGGGACACCTGAAGAAATCTTTCATTCTCTCCATGTTTCTGTTACTGAAACTGCAGAATGTGGAGAATACTTAAAAGCATCCATTTACATTACAAATATAAGCTCAGACAGACTACGAGACACTGACATACTATTGTAATGGTGTTAGAAAACAATTTCAGATGGAAAAGAGGACATGTTCTTTTTTCACGAATATTTACTTTCATTTAACTAAAAGAAGAACAAAAAATTAAGGCCCTTCTGAAATAAAACTGTAATAACAGATATCCACCACATTAGTCATTGTAAATAATGGCATTTTAAAACGTTTTTGTGGCAGTCTCACAGGTAGATTCCCATATCTCCTTGTATAATAAAGGCCACTCCTGTTAAATGTCTTCAACTAGCCTTCTGTGGGCCTAATCCAGAGTCCAGAAAGATCTTATGAAGCCCATTGGTCAAGGCCAAGAATAGAGAGCTACACCAGAAGACCTGACCCTTCAGGGTATCTGTCACTCATTTATTATTTTGACAGAGAGACGAGCTTGTAAGAGAACCATATTTTTTAATGCCTCAGGACGCCATAAGGATTCACTTCTTGCAATGCGGTACTTCTTCCGGCTTTTCATTTCCCTTTAGAGCAGCACCACCTCCTACTTCCTGCAGTGCCATCGCTATAATCGCTAGCCTGGCTTTGCAGGTTTTTGCAGTTGCTCTTTTAGTTCTGAAACATGTTCAATGTACATTTTAGGGGAAGGAGGGGCTAATTAGAAAGCCTAGATTTGCTGACAGGACTTGCTGGAGAAAAACGCAATCTATCCGCTTCCATCTGTCTCCCACCCTTCCTTCCACCTAAATCACACAGGGGCGGGAAAGGGTGGTCTGAGGGTGTGAAGCATACCCCATCATTTGTGTGTGAATGATGAAGCAGCTCAGCAGCTCCAGTGTTCATTTTGCTAGGTGTTATTCTCATGTCTTATGGACTGGAAATACTGTCAATATGCAGAGATTAAAATAGTAATACAAACCATAAATAAGTGTATAAAATGCTACTGGACAACGAAAAACAGCTGTCACATTCCTAGTGAGTCTCCATACTGAAATTTGGTTTTAAAGCCAATATTAAATTGGAGGGCTTCCTAATAAAATAAATTGTTCCTTTCTGTTGTATGATACATGGAGTTCAAAACTCTTCATGCTATGCTGTGCTCTGTTAAACAATTCACTGCTGCAAGCAAACCTAACATTTATCAGTGCAACTCTGGTATCTGGAGAAACCTTCCCTTAGCCCAGTTTCCAAAACTCTTCATGTGCATTTCACCCACTGACAAGGAGAAGACTGTGTCCCAGATTAGGACAACCAGTCAAGAACTGAGAGGACCCATTTTCAGGTCTTCTCCTGCCACAGGAAAGGAACAGAAGTGACAGACATCTCTGTTAAGCAAGCTGTTAAGATACAAGAAACCTCACCTTTTGTGACCCTCTTTTCTTGGTAATCTCCCCTGTAAATTGCATTTCTTTTCCTTCCAAGGTTGTGATGTGAGAAGAAACAGATTAAGAAATTTGCTGCTTCCTAAAGCAGGACAGGGCACAACTACCTAAGAAAGCTTTTAAGGGAGATCAAAGATTCAAGGCTAGCAAAATCCAGGCAACTTCAAAGTGACATAATAAACAAGATTTATGAAAAATCTTCTAAAACAGCAGGATAAAATGATGTTGTTCAACCAAAAGGATCAAAGATTCCCAGGAAGGCTTCACACCAAGGCTGGTACTTGCCAATCCGACAGCAGCTCTCGGCAGTGTGCTGTCACAGGCCTGTCACCTGTTTGTGTGTGGGAGCTGAGGAACAATCGACAGTGATAAAATGATTACTCATCCTTCCAGATTGTGGGGCTTACTTTTTTTAGCCCAGATATCTACACGGGGAAGATGGTTAACCTACTAACACTTCCCAAGTCACAGACTCACTGGTTGGCTCCCAGTGACTCCTCTTCCATAAATTATCTGCCAATTCTCAGTAAACTTTCCAGCCCTTTCAGAAGTCCATTTGTAGAAGCAGCTGATCTTGCACAAGGGACAGCCAGTCCTATTCATTTATTCCAGAAATACCTACGGATTGTCTGTCCACATCCGTATTCTTGAAACTGCAATTAGATACATACAGCAAAATACAAACAAGTATTTTGGAAAACTTCAAGACCACATTTCACATGTAGTTTGGTTTCTCCAAAACCTAATATCAGAAAACCTTGTTCCTCCTTTACCGGGAGCTCCCTACACTTCATTTCAAACAAGCAGGTGGCTGTTGGTTGATTTTTTTTTTATTAATGCACCTGAAATAAGTTTATGTATAGCAACACATAATCCAAGTTAAAATGAAAATGCTGGGCCACAGCATAAGGAGATATTTGTCCTTTCTGCCACTTAAGACAGCCTTACTGCAAACCACAGAGCTTATCTGACTAGGAACACCAAGTGATATATAAGCTGCTGAAACCACTGTCAGGAACACAGCTTTGCAAATCAGATTAGACATGACCTTCAGAGGTGATCTGCCACCACAGCACTCAGGACGGTCTATACGAATTACAAAACTACAGAAACTTTCATTCTGCAAATCACAGGCAGATTTCATTTCCACCATCCATGCACCAATGTCCACGTTCAATATTCACTACCTTCTCCTGTACTTCAAGCACAGGGAGCATTCAAGTCTCTTCCTGCACCACTGCGCAAGTTGCTCCCCTTCTGAGAATGCATGCCTGCATTAAAAACCTTCAAGATGCATGGAGGTGCATTAAAGAAAACTCATACCATTGAAATCAGAACTTTACAGAGTTTCATGCAACAGTCTTGGACACAGAAAACAGCAGTCTGGGTGATGACTAGACAGTCATCAGGGGTGTTGTATTTGCAATACTTCATTATCTTCTCTGACAACTGAAGTTCTTCAGCTAAGCCAAAGACAGCCTACAAACAATCCTGAAATTGGCTACAGGAACTGACAAGAATATTTCTCAGTTTTCCTATTGCTAAACAACTACATGCAGTTGGAGTGGTGAAAGGAGACTTCCTAGTCTAGACAGCATGACTGTAGGCTTCATTTCCACCTCCAATGTTAACTCCAAGGGGATCTAAAATGCCTCATGTTTAATGTAGAACCAAAGTATTCCCATCTTAAAAAAAAACCCACAGACCAACAACCTTGCTCCCTCCAAAAAATATCCCAAAGAAAAAGAAATAAGCCATCACAACCATATGTAAGAAAACTGTTGTAAAAAAAAGGAAGAAAGAAAAACTGGGTTGCTTAGAGGAGACTGTTCTGTCACAGTTAATAAATTTGACATTGGATAGATTCTGATACACACACACACAAAGCAAATTATTTGTAACCTTGACACTGGAAACAGCAGAGTCCTATCTGACAAAAAACATCAAGTGATGTTTAGGTTTGGAGGTAGTGTCCTGTACAATCATTGTTAGTTTGTCTTTGTATAGCTATCAAATTAAAAAAACCCTTAAAATACACAAGCCCCTGCAGCTGCCTGCAACCTGTAAGTCTTGCCATTTCAAACATACATAGCAGTCATATAGCATGAGAGGGCACTGAAAAATTTCAAATCAATTACAATAAGTCCAGACAGTAGACAGAAAAAGGTTTCACAGTACACATCACCAACTTCAAGATTCCTTATGTAGCACTCTTAAGTACACAACTGCAAGGGCCACAGAAATCATCTCATGAGTTTTACAACCGTGTATGAGCACTATCTTCCAAATCTATCACATATTCATCATCTGTGGTTGGGGTTAGGATTGCCCTGCTCCCTCCTTTGCCTGGTTTCTTCAAATACGTACTACAATTTCACATCAAAACCCCTTTGCAACATGCTGAGAGAATCTTCAGTCACATCATGTCACCTTAATCTCAGTTTTCTCATTCACTCACTTGGTTTGGAGCACACGTGGTCAGGACAGGACTATTTCAAATCACTGCAGTATTTTACCTGCAATATTCTACCTTTAGCTACTTCTCCAGCTCGTGCTTTGTGCAGACTGCCAAACAAGAAGCACAAGTTGTATTTATCTGCAATCCAAACAGTCTGAGACCTCCCTTTAATGCTTGGACTCTGTAGGATGGGAACTGAGGAACATACATTGTACTTAGCAACACTGCTGAAACAGATTATGCCATGCATGTATTTGGCCTTGCCTTCTTTACATGCATGCACACTCCCCTCCATCTTACTCATTAGTGCATTGTGGTTTTCTTCTTCTGGAAGATGCAGATTAAATCTCTACTCGAGCATATGAAACGGCAGCAGAATGATTTATTTTACTTTTCTGCTTTTAACAAAGCCAAAGAAAAACAGGAGAGACAAAATAAAGGAAAAGTTCATCTGTCTCGGGTATCTGAACTTACTTTGATGTTGTTATGGTTCACTGTTTAAATAATGATGCATGATTTTTTCTTAATATGTTAATTACATAAATAGGTACTTAGGAACTACTTAAACAGGAGATTATTTACCCTATTGACTGTAGAAGCCCATGTGTCAGCACATCTGCTGCACAGGAAGATTAAATCTGTTCACACAAAACTCGTGCTCTCTCTTGCTAATGGAGAAGAGGTGAGCAGTGCAAGACCTGAAGCAGGGGCTTTGTGTTTTAACCAACAGGCCCTTAAGACTGGCACAATGGATGATGTTAAAAAACATCTCTGGATTTCTAAAAACCCTTTATACACTTGCCTAGGCATTCTGGAAAAAGAAATGGGATTTTTATCCAGGAGAGTTTTCTATGTGTGTTTTTCAATTTCAAAAGCTTTTGCTCTGTGTTATTTAAGAGTGACAATCAGACACACAGCAGCCTTTGGAGGAAGTGTATTAGTGTGATTATGCACCTTTAAGACCAGAACGATAATGCTGGTTGATGATGTTTATAAAGAGTGTACTGAAAACACCTCAATTACAGAGTTATCTTTGCCTTGGTTCACATTCCCAGCTGTTGCTGAAGGACCTCCAGAGCATTATTTTAATAGCTGCTGCTGAGGGCCTATCCACTATTTATCACATTTCTTTCACACTGCTCTTGCATCACAGGCTTGCAGGGAAGGGTGTCAGAAGGCTCTGGACGTGCAGAAAGAGATTGCCAAGACTGTAGTTAATGAGAAGAGGAGAAAACATGAGTCTAGTCTGCACATTCAGCAAGTGCACAACAAACTTTCTCAAGAACAAGCAGCTCTGTCTGCTTCTACCTCATGCAGGCATGAAAGTCAAATTGATGCTGAAGAAACAAATAGGGCTATCTACCACGTAGTTATTATTTTGCAAGTATATTCTAGTAGGAGCAATTTACTGAGTGGACACTTAGCTTTAACTAGAAAGGGCCATAACCTCCATACCCACACAGGGCAACTCAGAGCACACAAAATGAGCTGTGTCAGTCTCTGGCAGCACGAGTTTATTCCCACGGGCTTCAGAGCCTCCCTAGGCTAACCTGGGCTTTGCAAACATCCCCTTCTCAGAGACGTTAACAGCCACTTTTTCAATCCATGAACATGGAAATGTTCAGTCAAATATACATATCCCAAACACGTGTCGCATGCAGAACAGAAGCATGCCCACACACGCCCATTCACAGCCAAATGCAGTATAAATAATCTTGCTATATAAATATGCTTGCTTAAATGAAATCTTTTGCTTAAATAAGGCTGACAATAAATACACTTTCTTTTATGCTGCCTGTTGCAACGCATGTTTAAGTCAGGGAAGTGGCAACCATGTTGGAAAGACTGGAGAAACCCCAGCAAAGCATATTAATACCCCACTCTGAAAGTCAACAGATATGAAGGACAGGTGACCTCAGCATCCTGATGTAACGTTATCACTGATGAAGAAATTGTGAAAAGGAGAAAAGACAGGCAACTTTTTTGTGTGTCTCTCTCTGATGTAAAGATAGATAAATATTAGTAAGACAGGCAGTAAGAAATGGCAAACTATCAGAGGAGATCCTCAAGCATCAAAGCAGCACCTCACACAAAACTAAAGTTATTAAAAAAACCTTTACATTCTCAGTTAAAAAAAAAGTATTAGAAAAGTAACTTTCCCCTCTTTGTCTGCATTCTTGGAAGGACACCAGGTGACTGTCCACATTCCTCACTGTGCTCATGCCTGTATTCATCAGTATGGTTTTATGTACGTTTTTTGTCTTAGCCTTTTCAAAACACTTCAAGAAAATGTTAAGACTGTTTTCTTCAAAGCTGGGTAGGAAGGACCGGCTGTCAGAAAGGACTCTCTGAACTTCCCTCCAGCAACCCTACTTCACATTCAGCCCACACACCAGGCCCAGCTCTATCAGTGTTCTGGCTCATTTTGTTTGGGCTGTTGCATCTGCTCAGAACTTCCTTCTCACTAATGAGTCTCTCTCTCTAATGGATCTTCAGAGTCTGTATTTCTTCAGCCTCAATCATCCATGAGCTAAAGATGCTGTCAACACTGCATCATGGCCGTGCTTGCCATCTCAGAGGCAGATCCCGCCTTGTACTCGCCCTCTTCACTGAACTCTCTGCTCTTTGCACATGGTAGGTGGAATGATTACTTCATCTTCCAAGTGAAGGGACAAATTTCTAAAGATCAAGCAATGCAGAGGCACTTGTATCAGTGGGTACAAACTCCAAGTTTTCTCCTCCCTTCATTCCCCAGCCTCTGATGCACTTACTATAGTGCTAAGCCAGTAGTATTTCTACCTGTTACATTACCACTTCATTCAGGGTTGGACCATTTTAATTCCATTAATGCTTTCCTTTAAAAAACATTTCAGAATTGGTTTTAAAATAATGAAAACAAAAAAAAAGGATAGAGGTTTAAAAAGATTTCAGTCTTCCTTAATCATGCAGGGATATATTTTCAAAGCAGTATGCCAGGAGTATTCCACGTGACTCCCATTCATGTTAAAATTAGAGTCACCAGAATAAACCCCATATGCTGCTTTGAAAAGGTACTGCAGCTTGTCCAAGGAAAATTTCTGGAGCTTAATGGTGCTTGCACAATTTTTCTGCCTGCTTTTCTTTAATACCTGAATATATTTTTAACAGCCTTTTTCTAATAAATAACACTTTGTACCATTTGGAAAAACAGAAGTGATTTGCTGGTTATCATGGTTCCTCTGCAGCCCTTTTATTTTAAAATTATCAGTTTAATCAGAATACTTTTGCTCTGTAGTATGCAAAGCTTCCAATATTACTCTTTTTTGATATGGTCACTATAGACAGCCTTAATATTGGAGCCACAGCCTGCAGTGAGATCTGCTTGCCTTCAACACCTGAGCTGTTGTCCTACCTAGTGGTGCTCAATATTTCTGTGTTAGTCTGAAACTAATTTTCACATCTGGACAGGGGGGTAGCTTTTTCTGGAAATGCTGAAGGATATTCTCTCCTTGGCAATAACAGCACTGCTGCTTGTATCAAAGCCAGGCAATGCAAATGTTCAGGGCAACCTGGTCTAGTGGGAGGTGACCCTGCCTATAGCAGGGGAGTTGGTCTGGATGATCTTTAATGTCCCTTCCAACCTAAACCATTCTATGATTCTGTGATTCTATATGCGGATCTTCTGCCCAACAGAGCATCTCTAACATCTGTGGCAGCCGCAGAAGCCCACGCACCCAAAGCCAGCTGCAGCACTGGGCTTGCCATGAGCATTCCTTGTCCTGGTTTGCCTTAGTAATCACAGCGAGTGTTGCATATGCTGTGCTCACGTATGCACGCACTGATAAATGCTGGTTGAGTATTAAATTTGTCATTTATGACTGCAGTCTTCCTGGTCTTAACTTGAAGTAAGAGAGAAAAAGATTTTAGTTTCTGACAGCTCTGGTTCTCTTGTCATTGCTCTCTAATTTTTACTGCTTACTAATACTGTTCATGAGAGACCGTGCACAGAAAGTGTGAATGCCATCTCTTCATTTTTTCCTAATCTTTCTCACTACCATCCCAAATTGCAACACATTTTCATTTCATCCATTTACATAAAAAATGCAGCAAACACTGCATCTAACCACTTCATTACTCTAACCTTTAAGTGATGTAAACAAAGGGAAAATATTTTGCTTAAATGGGGAGGTGCTTCCTCCATGGTGAACAAAATACATCTCCTTGCTCACATAATCATGTTAGGACAGGAGAAATCAAGATAGGGTTGTCCTGTCATTAAGGCACCAACAATGACGTGTGGGTTATTTCCATCTCTACCTCCAATTTTCCAGGCAGCATGCAACAAAACATCATTTCTGTATTCTTGAAATCCAATTAAAAATTAGTTAACATCACATTTCCTTTCTCTGTTTTTACCCTTTGTATGTTCTGTCAATGTAGATGTTGGTCTCCTTTGGTCAAAAACCTGTGCTTAAAAGAAAAAAAACTGAAACTTCCCAGGATGGTGGAGTGACTGATTGCACATGGAGTTAGAATGTGTAAGCTATGGAACTTTAGCTACAATAGAGGTTTGTGTACAACACAAGCACTTGAAAGAGAAAAAAAAAGGAAGAAAGAACAAACCACAGACCAATAAACACTCTGAAACCCAACCCAAGACACTGCTCTGCAATTGCTAGATACATTGCCTGCTTTAAGCATGAGGGCTCAAAACGAGTTAGTGGTTAGACAAGCTACCACATCAGCCAAGCTGCAGTAGTAGCCAGTGGTAAATAATTGGTAAAACATACTTACCTAAATGTTAGCAATGACCTCACATTTCTGAAGGAGCTTGAACACCCTGGAGTAATAACAACTTGGCTGTCAGTGATAAAACAAGTTAGAACTGCTTTAAAGGGGTCACTGCAGTTAATGGGGAAAGCCTGACTTCTTGGAAAGAAGTCATCCATCTCAAGGATCTTTTGTGCTTGCTTTATGAGTATGCTTAATGCTGCATCTGTGTTTGTTTTAATGATGATTAATGATATGAATTACTATTTCTCCCTGTTCCATACTGGATAAGAAAGTGCATTTTACACATAAAACAACAGAATAATTCATGTCCCTAGAAAGCTCTAGGCATCATCGAGTCCTGCAGACACAGCAGAGCTAACCTCAAGCTTAAGTCAGGTTGCTCAGGGCCTTGTCTGGGTGAGTTTTGAGTTTCTCCCAGGACAAAGATTCCATGATCTCTGTGCAGCCTGCACCAGTATCAGTAGTTGGGAATATTTTATCCTTACATTCTACCAGTTTCCTTCACTGCAACTTGACTTTCCTTCTTCAACTGTGTACTTCTGAGAAGGCTATGCATCTTCTCTGCAGCTTCTCATTCAGGCAGTGGAAGAAGATACAGCTGGATCCACCCTCCTCTCCCCTGCCTTTTCCAGGATGAACAAATCCAGTTCCTTCACATTCTCCTTGAACGCCATGTGCTCCATCCCCCTTAATCACCTTGGTGACCCTTCGCTGAACTAGCTCCATTTCAACAGTCTCCCTATTACTGTGGCACAAAACTGGACACAGTCCTGCAGCTGCTGCCTTGCAAGTGCCGAGCTGTGGGGAATAATCCCTTCCTTTGACCTGCCAGCTATGCTTTAGCTAACGCAGCCCAGTTAATCCACATCCCACACAGATGCACTGCTGATTCATCCACACAGTGACCATCCTACAAGCTAACATCTACAATTGCATTTGTAAAACAGGAATTTAGTATTTCTGGGTCCTCAGTTTGCATTGGCAATCACCCATTCTCAGCTTGCTGTGGTACAGAGATTGATATCAAAGCCCTGACCATCATTAAAATCCATACTAGATACTAAAGTGTTACTCTAGTACTAAAATCAGGAAGTGTAGAGAAGGAAATTAGAATAATCAAATTCTTTCAAATGATAATAACTAAAGCAAATTGAGCAGCTATGAAGCATCTTGTTCTCTGGAGCTTAAAAGCGACAAGGCAATAATAAAAAAACCCAAAAACCCTAACCCATGCAATGCTAAATAAGTTTTATGGAGAGATTTTCTTTCTTTCTTTTCTCCCCAAGTAGAACCATCAGTTTAAAGATTTTGCTTTAGCTGGTACCTTAAAGATTTCACACAGTGAAGGGCTATTTAGGCCATGCATATAACTGAAGCCGTTTGCAAGCTGAGCACACACAATACTTTCTACCTGACGTTTATCTCCCAGATTGGTGGAGATAGTTCTTTTCTCTAAGTAAATTAAACTCTGCAGCCCACTGTACACAGAATTAGGCTACATAAAAGAATATCCAGTTCTCTGCCATTGTTATTAAAATGTTGTATTTATACCATTACTCATGAAGGAAAACGTTTTAGGTCCATATAGCTACATTTTTAGGAATAAGAAACACATCTGTGCATGTCATTTTGACTTTAAAATTTTAAGAGTGTCCTTCAGATTTCTACCACTGCTGAAAATATGTCGCTGCCAGTAAATCCCACCCTGGCTTTACAAATTGGCTTCTAATATTCTATGACCTCAAAGGGTCTTTTCTGATCTCTTGACAGGAGATGTAGCTGTGCAAAGTAGTCAGCAGGTACCCCATCTACAGAAAGTGAGAAAAATTTAACCTCATTAAGACAGGTGGAAGCACTGTATGAGCCATGCCATTGCTCCAAGGAAAGAGGACAGCAGAAGACGGGGAATAAATCCTGTTGGAGGACAGAGTATTGAAGAGGGAGAGAGGTTAAAGGAATCTTCACTTAGAACAGAGACAGAAACCCAGTAAGATTTCTACATCCAGTCACTACTTTATATATGTGCTTTTACAAAATCACAATCAGACCTTAAAATGCACAATAAGTATCAGCTATATCACAGAATCACAGAACGTTAGGG
>NW_010180550.1:0-2426 GCF_000695765.1 Mesitornis unicolor | reverse complement strand
GTGTAGGCCTCAGTGTAGGCCCCAATTGGAGCCATTTTGGGGCTTTTTTCCCTCTTTTTTTGGTCATTTTGGGTCATTTTGGGGCATTTTGAGGCATTTTCTGAGGTAAATTGAGTGTAGGCTTCAATTTAGCACAGGCTTCTAGGCCGGGTGTAGGCCACAATGTAGGCCCCAGTTGGAGCCATTTTGGACCCAAATTTTCCCCTTTTTTGGGTCATTTTGGGTCATTTTTGGGGCATTTTATGAGGTAAATTTAGCACAGGCTTCTAGGCCGGGTGTAGGCCACAATGTAGGCCCCAGTTGGAGCCATTTTGGACCCAAATTTTCCCCTTTTTTGGGTCATTTTGGGGCATTTTGAGGCATTTTCTGAGGTAAATTGAGTGTAGGCTTCTAGGCTGCAAGTAGGCCACAGGTAGGCCTCAGTGTAGGCCCCGTTGGAGCCATTTTGAGGCTGTTTTTGCTGCCTTTTTGGGTCATTTTGGGTGATTTTTGGGGGTTTTTTTGGGGTAAATTTAGCGCAGGCTTCTAGGCTGGGTGTAGGCCTCAGTGTAGGCCTCAATTGGAGCCATTTTGGGGCTGTTTTTGCTGCTTTTTTGGGTCATTTTGGGTGAATTTTGGGGCATTTTGGGGCATTTTCTGAGATAAATTTAGCGTAGGCTTCCAGGCCGCAAGTAGGCCTCAGTGTAGGCTTCAATTGGAGCCATTTTGGGGCTGTTTTTGCTGCTTTTTTGGGTCATTTTGGGTCATTTTGAGGCATTTTCTGAGGTAAATTTAACGTAGGCTTTGTAGGCCAGGTGTAGGCCACAGTGTAGGCCCCAATTAGGGCCATTTGGACCCAAATTTTGCTCTTTTTTGGGTCATTTTGGGGCATTTTGAGGATTTTTTGGGGGTAAATTTAGCGTAGGCTTCTAGACCATAAGTAGGCCTCAGTGTAGGCCTCAGTTGGAGTAATTTTGGGCCCAAATGTTCCCCTTTTTTGGGTCATTTTGGGTGAATTTTGGGGTTTTTTTGGGGTAAATTTAGCGCAGGCTTCTAGGCCACAAGTAGGCCCCAGTGTAGGCCTCAGTTGGAGTAATTTTGGGCCCAAATTTTCCCCTTTTTTGGGTCATTTTGGGTGAATTTTGGGGCATTTTGGGGCATTTTCTGAGATAAATTTAGCGTAGGCTTCCAGGCCGCAAGTAGGCCTCAGTGTAGGCTTCAATTGGAGCCATTTTGGGGCTGTTTTGTTTTTGCTGCTTTTTTGGGTCATTTTGGGGGTTTTTGGGGCGTTTTCTGAGGTAAATTTAGCGTAGGCTTCAAAGCTGCAACTAGGCCGCAGTGTAGGCCTCATTGGAGCCATTTTGGACCCAAATTTTCCTCCTTTTTGGGTCATTTTGAGGGGTTTTTTGGGGGTAAATTTAGCGCAGGCTTCAAGGCTGCAAGTAGGCCTCAGTGTAGGCCGCAATTGGAGCCATTTTGGGGCTTTTTTCCCGCTTTTTTGGGTCATTTTGGGGCGTTTTTTGGGGGTAAATTTAGCGTAGGCTTCTAGGCCGGGTGTAGGCCACAAGTAGGCCTTAATTTAGGCCTCAATTGGAGCCATTTTGGGGCCTTTTTCCCGCTTTTTTTGGGTCATTTGGGGGCATTTTGGGGGCTTTTTTTGGGGTAAATTTAGCGCAGGCTTCAGGGCCGGGTGTAGGCCCAAGCGGCGGCCATCTTGGATTGAAATTTCCCTCCCTTTTGGGCCTTTTTGCCCCCATTTTGGGTCCTTTTTGGGGCCTCTCTTCAAGAAAATGGAGGAATCTATGGGGCAGGATGTGGGTCACGCTATGGGGCAGAGCGGCGGCCATCTTGGATTGAAATTTCCCTCCCTTTTGGGCCTTTTTGCCCCCGTTTTGGGTCACTTTTGGGGCCTTCCTGGGGGGAAACTGAGGAATCTATTGGGTCGCTTTTGGGGCCTTTCTGGAGGGAAACTGAGGAATCTATGGGGCAGGATGTGGGTCACGCTATGGGGCAGAGTGGCGGCCATCTTGGATCCCAATTTCCCTCCATTTTGGGCCTTTTTGCCCCTATTTTTGATGATTTTTTGGGTTTTTTTGGGATAAATTTAGCGCAGGCTTCAGCACCAGGTGTAGGCCTCAGTGTAGGCCCAAGCGGCGGCCATCTTGGATTGAAATTTCCCTCCCTTTTGGGCCTTTTTGCCCCCGTTTTGGGTCACTTTTGGGGCCTTCCTGGGCGGAAACTGAGGAATCTATGGGGCAGGATGTGGGTCACGCTATGGGGCAGAGCGGCGGCCATCTTGGCACCCAATTTCCCTCCTTTCTGGGCCTTTTTGCCCCCGTTTCGGGTCATTTTTGGGGGTTTCCGTACCAAACTATGGGGAATCTATGGGGCAGGCTGTGGGTCACGCCATGGGGCAGAGCGGCGGCCATCTTGGATCCCAATTTCCC
>NW_010180549.1:0-3842 GCF_000695765.1 Mesitornis unicolor | reverse complement strand
TCCCCTCATCCAGATCATTGATAAAGATGCTGTACAGGACTCGCCCCAAAACCGAACCCTGACTGGTCACAACTGGATTTAGCTCCATTCACCACAACTCTCTGTGCTCGGCCATCCAGCCAGTTTTTTGACCCAGCGAAGCATGTGCCCGTCCAAGCCATGCCCAGCAGCTTCTCCAGGAGGATGCTGTGGGAGACGGTGTCAAAGGCCTTACTAAAGTCCAGGTAGACAACATCCACAGCCTTTCCCTCATCCACCAAGCAGGTCACCTTGTCATAAAAGAAGATCAGTCAAGCAGGACCTGCCCTTCCTGAACCCATGCTGACTGGGCCTGATTGCTGGGTTGTCCTTATTGCATGGGGGTTGGACTAGCTGACCTATAAAGGTCCCTTCTGACCCAGATATTCTATGAAAAGCAGGAACTGAAGCAGAAGAGGCAAATACTGCTAAGATAAACACTCATTAACTTGGAGGGATGCTACCACCTTCACTGTAACTTGATTAACGAAATTGTAATCCAACAACCTTAAAAAAAACATTCATCTATTTCTGGTACAAGTCTTACACTGTGATGAGAATCTCTTCAAAAAAACCTTGTCTGGTAAAACCCAATAGACCTGTCTCCTTTAGAACCAGCTGACAGGCTTACCTGAAACCATCTCTATAAGCCCGGGAGAAGACCAAGTTTTCTCTAGGAGAGCTTGGTGTGGTGTATCACTGTTCCTCAACCTGTCCCTGGGATTTGGCAAGAAAGTCTGATGATGCCAAGCAGGAGTCTGCTTCTTGCTTGTAGAGCCCACCTGAGACTGCCACTAGTATTTACTAAGTATTTACTAAGATCTGAAATACTGTCACAAAGCTGGGTGCGGGAGGCAGCCACCATACCACTGACACAGTGCTGCAAAGAGCCTCTTGCATTACAATTGTCCTAGAAGGTGTCCTCTGTCTTTAAGGCCAGGAAATAACAGAAGACCAAGTTCAAGAAGGTAAAATTTCAATATGTCCTTAATCTCAAATCCCACAGAAAGCTCTGGGATTTAAATGCCTAAGTTTACACTCACACTAAAGTGCTATCTGTATAGGAATGAATGTTAGCATGTACGTATATACTGCTCTCCTTCCAAGTTTGACTGTAAGGCTGTCTTTGCAGGTGAGACTTGGCATCTTCAGCCCACAGGAAGAAGGCTTGCCATTATGTTTAGCTTTAATACAGCTCTTATCTCTCCCTGGTGTTTCAGAATCAAAGTCCCTGTACTTAACCTACTGTTTAACATTTCTCTCATATCTTTCTTTCCACAGTATGTGGCATTTGCCTCACTCTTCTTCATTCTGGTCTCCATCACCACCTTCTGCCTCGAGACCCATGAGAGATTTAACCCCATTGTGAACAAGACAGAAACTGAATTCATCGGGAATGACACCCAGGTGCGGCACTACAGGGAAGCAGAGACTGAAGCCTTTCTCACCTACATCGAAGGTGTCTGTGTGGTCTGGTTTACATTTGAGTTCTTGATGAGAGTCACTTTCTGCCCAAACAAGGTGGAATTTATCAAAAACTCTTTGAACATCATTGACTTTGTGGCCATACTGCCTTTCTATCTAGAGGTTGGACTCAGTGGCCTGTCTTCCAAAGCTGCTAAGGATGTCCTGGGCTTCCTCCGCGTAGTCCGTTTCGTGCGAATCCTGCGAATTTTCAAGCTGACCCGTCACTTCGTTGGGTTGCGGGTCTTGGGACACACCCTCCGTGCCAGCACAAACGAATTCTTGCTGCTCATCATATTTTTGGCATTGGGCGTCTTAATCTTTGCCACGATGATCTATTATGCCGAGAGAATAGGTGCTAAACCAAATGACCCTAGTGCCAGTGAACACACACACTTTAAAAATATCCCCATCGGCTTTTGGTGGGCTGTTGTCACCATGACGACCCTGGGCTATGGAGACATGTATCCTCAGACTTGGTCAGGCATGCTGGTGGGGGCCCTCTGCGCTCTCGCTGGTGTGCTGACCATTGCCATGCCTGTCCCTGTCATTGTGAACAATTTTGGAATGTATTACTCCTTAGCTATGGCTAAGCAGAAGCTACCAAAGAAAAAAAAGAAGCATATCCCGAGGCCACCCCAGCTGGGATCCCCCAATTATTGTAAATCTGTCGTAAACTCTCCACACCACAGTACTCAGAGCGACACTTGCCCACTGGCCCAAGAAGAAATTTTAGAAATTAACAGAGCAGGTAGGAAACCTCTTAGAGGAATGTCCATCTGACCGTTAACCTCCATCCCGCGTAGTGATTTAAGATTCAGCCAGACTGCTTTCTTAGAGCAATGGGTAGCACATTTATCCATTCTAGTCCCACCATCACACAGTGAATAATATGTGTGAAGTGTAGGTTGCAGGGACAAATGGTACAGTGGAGGCTGATCAGCAAAACTAAGGATGAGAGCACGCTCTAGGAGCCCAAACTTTGGTCCTGGTTAAGGGCATACAAGTCTCAAGATATTTTGAATAGCTGTTACATCTAGTGGAAGAATTTTGAGAGTTCTACAGCTATGTCGCTGGACTGTGTAATGCATCTCAGAGGCTCCTGAGAGCTGAATGCTTCATAGAGCAGAGTAGGAGCCAAGTACTCAGCAATTGCAGAGTTTTCTGACAAAACAGGGCTGGAATTTGAAACAGCCAGATGCTTTCTCATTTGTTCCCACTTGGGACCTTTCAGCTGTTTTAAATGGCAGATTTTGTACATCTCATTACAGAAACTAGGTGCCTAGTAAGTTGAAGGGACAACTATACCATCATGCATATTCATGAGACAATCCAGTCTCTTTCTGATGATTAACTGCAAAGTAGAACAACAGCTCAAATTCTTGACACTAATGCAAAATGACTCACTCTGAGACAAGACTAGATGTAAGGATGTTTATTCCATGGCATGCAAATCAATCTATTCTATAATATTCCACTAGAATTTAGCATTTAGAACTACGAAGAGTTTTGAACCACATTTTCTAAAACACGCTCCTTTTGCAAGTATGGGTTGGTGAGTTACAGCTCTTTCAACCCTCTAGCAGCAAAGGCCAACTGGAAAAGGTTTGACTGGTCATTACCGGCTGGTTTGGCCTAAACAGTAATCGCCTCATAATATGGCATTCTTATTTTTAATTATACTGATTCATGTTAGCAATAGGTGAAACCAGAGTAAAATTAATCATACTAATTCTACCGGGAGGTGGGGAGGGAAATGGAAAAAATACTAGTCACCATGGAATATATTATAATATCCCATGGCTAGTGGTTAATTATGGGAATATCTCAGTTTTATGAGAATCCTCCTATAGCACATAAAGTTACGGGGCTCCAATTTGATTATGTAAACCCATAATCTACCTCTACCCATGGAATATCACTATTTATTCTATGGATTAATTTCAAAGTCTAGAACCATGTTGAAAACAAAGCCAACTTCATTTTTGGCAGATGTTCCAGCCAAGTTGTATAGTAGATGTTCTTCAACCTATTCAGAACATCCCCCTTTTTTGTATTAGATAGAGCAGATCACCAGTTAAGTGATTGTAAAAGGAGATGTTTTGAAAGAGCTAGCATATACCTATGATGGTCTTGTGTTACCATTTTTTTTACTTTGAAGAGAATTCTAATTTGTTACTCATTGTGAGTGAGGTATTCTCTTGTCATCTCATAGCCATGCATGTTGATGTCATTGTGACAGGCACAAAGAAAGTGAGACTTTCCTTTGTGTGTGACTTCACCAATGCCAATGCTGATTTTGGAGGGGAAGAGCTGGTGGGAACTCTCTCCTCTCCCTCTCCCTCTCCCCTCCCCTCCCC
>NW_010180548.1:0-15020 GCF_000695765.1 Mesitornis unicolor | reverse complement strand
GAGGGATGGTGCCCCCGCCACTGCCTTTGTATCTCCGCGGCTCCGAGGGCTGCTCGGCCCGGCCTGGGCACCCACCTGCACCCACCGCTACGGTGGTTTGCGGTGGTAAACACACCCCAGGGTGACAGCAAATGGCTCTGGGTGGGAGCAGCTGGAGGAACAGGGGCCTGATGCTGGGAAGATGGAGATAAGAGTGGGTGTCATCATCAGCTGTGCGATGCCCTGCGAGTTTCGGTTTGAAACGAAAGAAAGATTTTCTTTTGTCTGCAGGAAGCTGGGCTGCTGGCTGGGCTCAATCTGCTCTCTGGATTTTTGTTCTTTAATGATCTAGATACTGACAATAACTACGTAATGCAGGATTTGATGAGGTTTTTTTGTCTGTAGCAAGATGTGCTTCTGAGGAAGGCCCAGCTGGGCCGGGCTGCTGGCATTTCCGTACTGCTCAGGGTGTGAATGGCAGGGCGGATCGAGCAGGTCTCTGCCCCTTGCATCTCCCGATGCAAACCAGCAAACGGTCTGTTTGGTGAAGCATCCAGGGATGGAGGCAGAGGCTCACATTGGTATCTCTGGGGTATCGGGCAGGCTGCAACGGCATTTGGGAAGAGCTGGGAGATAAAAGTACTGTCTCAGCACCGACTGTAATTTGCTGCTCTGTAGAGTCAGTCTCATAGGCCTGCAAACCCTGTCTTGGAAGCTCATCCTGCTGGGTTGGATGTCAAGTTTCAGCAGCCTGTCCGTTATTGTTGGCTAGAAGCGTTTCCTTGAGGAGGGTGACTTGCAATTTGAGAGGAATTGGTTTGTGTGTGGACAGAGGTAAATTTGGGGTGCCTTGTTGGCCTTAGTCTCTGCCCTGCTGCCTGCTAGGCAGCATTCCTCCACCCAGCCGGGCTCCAAGAGAGCCCCTTTAACAAGCACGTGTCAGTCCTGCCCTGTCGTTGCTGGGGAGGCGATGCTTTAAACACAGTGCAGCTGCCCATTCTTAAACTTGGGTTTGGGATTTGGCATCTTATGAAATTACCTGCCTGCTGTTATAGCCTGCCAGGACTGGGAAGGAGAGAGTCTGCATCAAATAACTATGTTCTCATGAAGAAGGTGTCACAGTGCCTACCAGAAATCATGAGAGCTCAGGACTTCAAAGACTCAGCCCTGAGACAAGTCACAAGTTAAAAATGTTAGCGCCAGCCATTACAGGCACGTCAGAGAGAAGGTGTGCTGGAACCAGGCTATCATCTCAGGAGAGCTCGTGTGTGGGGCCTGCCTTCGGTTAAGGGAAATCCTGTGTGTTTCAGGAGATGCTCTTAAGATAAGGATGGGCTGGATTGTCTACCGAGGCTGAGGGCTGGTATGTGCTTTTCTGCTTGGCTTCCTGCTGCCTCTTGCCTTGGAAGCTGCCATAATTTACTCCAGCAAGTAGCAGTTCCTGGTGTGTTTCCTCTTTCTCCTCACTTGTGCTTTTGCTCTGGCAGAAGAAATGGTGAAGAACCCGAGGGGGGCTTTTCCAGTGTCAAAGGATGTGGCTGTATAAAGCTGTGATGCCAGTTCTTCTTCCCTTGTGTTACGGGATGGTTAAAATGGGTAAGGGCATGGATTCTACATCCTGATTGAGCTTGCTGGATTTATTTATCAAAATGCCTCCTCTAGCCATGGAACTCTGGGAAATTAGTAGATTTTTTTGGGCAGGAGGGGGAAGTTATAATCCTGGTGAGGACAAAAGAAAATACATGAAGCAAGTTCCATCCCCCAGTTACATGGTGTTGGGACCACTTTGCAGAGTTTATACAATGCATGGTGAGGTTTATATACTTTTAAAGCTCTGGGAAAGCCCAGGTAGCTAGACCTGAACATTACTTGTTGCTAACCTGTGAACATGACTTGTTGCTAACCTGTGTTAGACACTGGTATGCATTCTTTACAGAGCTATCTATAGGTATTTATAGAGAGATCTGTTTGTTTTTTTTCCTAAATATCTTTTATAAATACCTTGTGACTGGCTTCCCCCTCCATATGCCCAGGGATCTGAGCACAAGAACAACCAAGGAAGTTGCTGGCATGGGGCGAGACAGTGTGTTTTCTGCTGCTGAGTTAGACAGCCAATGATCTCTCTGGCTGTTGTTCTTTTACTGCTGTTCTTATGATATTTAAAGTAGAGTTTCAGGTCTTGTTTGGCTGGGAGAGTACCTTGGCTGAAGGTGCTGGTGATGTCAGCAAGACTGGGGCTTTCTCTTACTGGTCAGCTTTCTAAACCAACCGGGTTAGGCAAGTTGCTGAATAAAGATGACAAACTGTCCAAGGTCACTCAAGAATCCCAGGGTAGAGAAAGGAATTGGTCTTGGTCTTCCCAAGTCCGACTCTAATCCTGCCTTCTCCATGCAGACGTTCTTCCTATCCTGAGTGAAACCTCTCGTCTGTCTGGCTGATGCTGGCAGAGAAACACAGGAGTCTGTCGGTGCGTTGATGTACAAAGTCCCTTTCTGCAGTGCCGCCTTACTCTGGGAGCATTTCCCCCTGCTCTGCTGAGAGGATCCTGTGTGCTGTGTTTGTGTTCTGTGCTTTGTTGAACTGTGTTGCCAAACAGGCTAAAACAGACTCACTTTCCTCATATTTCCCACCATATTTCTGCATTAGGCTTTTTGGAAATCATTGCTATGCACTGGCACTGTTATTGTTATCTCCTTCTGAATGAGTGAAACTGTGTCTATAAAATAGCCGTGGTTGTTTCAGATGCAGCATAAGCAAGAAATGATGTGTGAAGAAATAAAACTAAGCATTGTTGTGTTTTGTTGTCACAGTTTAATTTTTTTTTGCTTCAGTACAATGGAATGTATGATGCTGACTTGAATTGGCCCTGGAATCAGATGGTACTCTCAGTGCTTTATTTTTATCAGGCTAATGTTTACCCACCTGGACAGTTGTAGAGAAGTGGCACAGACGAGCGAAGTCCCTTGCTGCAGATCTGAGCCAGCAGTGAAGTCCCCATCTCCCCATCCCTGTCTGTGCTGAAGCACAAAGGGAATCTGAGTTTGTTTTATTTTGAGAGTTCGTGTTCTGGACCCTGATGTTTACTCCCTTGATAACTCCATTTGTGCCTGGGAAAGCCAAATGATTATTTTTCAAGTATTTATACTCTGTGTCTATAAAGTAGACATTTCGGAAAGATTTCCCAAGTCCTTTGATGGGTTGGATATTCAGAGAGACAGTGGTGCCTAATAAAGTCAGGTAACTGTTAATCTCTGACACTGTTTTTTGAATAATCTTGGGAAAAATCTTTTCCTTCTCTGTATCTGTTTCTCCCGGGTACAAAATGGGTGATACGGGTCTGACTTCCCTTGAGGTCTCTGTGAATGGAATGCTCTGGATGTTGGATATATGAATCTTGGAACTTTTTAATTGCTCTTTGATGCTTTTAAATCCCTTTCCTGTATTCTCACACACAAATAAAATGGTATTGCTTGTACTGGAGCTCCTGGTCAAAATTAATCCTACTTTATTTTCGTTAATAACTTGCATAGTGTAGTAAAGACTGTGTGGATATTGGTTACACTGAAAGCACTTCACAAACATTTTGGAGTTGCAAAAACTTCAAGACATCATCTGATCCACCTGTCTGTTCCAGGTTAGGTCCACCTTCATCTGTGTCATTGAAGACAGAGGTTTGTATTTTTGCTGATTTTAAATAAAGTGGGCAATGAGGGAGTTCCTACAGCCTTTCTGGACGGTCTAGCTCAGTTTGAACTGATGTTGCAGTTAGAACTGCGCAATGTGTGTGTCTTCCCCTTTGTTTTAGTTGTTTTCATTGTCACTTTGTGTGTCTGCCTGTTACTGGACAAAGGACAAGTGCAAAGATGTTTCATTGACAAAACCAGTGTAATCTCCTTTGCAGCATGATTTTCTTTTGCAGCAAATCTTCCAGAGGAGCAGAAGAAGGCTTCCAAACCAAGGCACTGACTTCTGGCACAGTCACTAACAAAGGCTTTCTCTGGCTGATCTGTTCTTTTTCTTCCTTTGACATATTCCTCCCCCCTTTATCTGTTGCATCATGCACTGAAAGCTTCTGTGTCCGCCAATTAGTGCTGGAAACTTCAGTAATCCCGACAGGCGCAAAACAGCAGCTGCCCGTTGAAACAAACAGCACTTTCCCATCCCTTGCAAGGACTCCCATTCATGACCTGCAAGTGCATCCCCTGGATGTCCTGGCTGGGGAACAAACGTCCCTAGAAAAGGAGGCCTCTCCTGGAAGATGTGGAGAGGCACTTATGTCATGAAATGTGTTTAATGGGCTTTTTTAGCCTCATATTTGGCTATACTGTGTGCTGTACTACCTCAGTGGTTCTCGTCAGGCCTCCGTGTGCAACCTATCCTAGTGATTAAAGTCTGTTCCTTAGCTATATTTAGCATATAACTATTTGTTTTATAGCCAAGATCCTTACTATGCAAACTGGAGTAGGTCAGTCTGCAACCTTGAATAAGTGCTTTTTTTTTTTCCTCTGGACTTCTCTTTCCCAGCTGGTAAGTTTTGGACATTCTAGCTGATGACCAATCCACCAGCCATTCCTAGTGGAGATTTAATGCTGGACAATATGGCACAAAAAAGCAGGCTCGTGTGAAATATGTGGCTGGGACAGAGAAAGAAGTTTTGCTTTACCCAGTTTCTTTTGTATGTCCATTTATGTAGGCTTTTACTGGGATCTATGAAGTAGCTTTTTGAACTTGCTAAATCTCTTCCATAAGAAGGAGTTATGTTTATAGGTGTATGTATATTTATATGTATTTCTAGTAAATGATACTGGCAATAGCAGTGCCTCCTGTGAGCTTAATCTTGATGTCTCCAAAGCATCTGCAAGGTGGGAGATTGGAAGGTGTGGGAGTGCTTCCAGCATGCTGACATGGAAAGGTCAAAGTCAAATGGGTACTTTCAGGTGATCATATGGTTCAAGTTCATGGAATGCTATGATGTACTCTGCCTTAGGGAGCCAGAAACATTGATCGTCCTTGTTAGAAAAAGTGATAATTTGGGTTTTGCTATCCCTTTTTGGCTGAAACAGGACCAGTCTGTGTTAGAGATGTGGTGCCACCACTCTGCATTGCTGTGCACTCTGGCTGCTGCTTGTAACAGCTCTATACTTGCTTGGCTAGATGAGATTTTATCTTGATCTCCATATAAAATCATGATTGTGATCTCATCTGCATTAGAGCAGAGATTAACAACACTTGCAGTGTAGAAACAGCCCATCTCTGTAAGAAGTGAAGGAGCAGCTAGGGACACGTTCTGGCTCTGTGAAGCTCTGACTAGAACAAGCAGTGCTGCAGTACTTGAGGAGTGCGGTAGGTTGATCTATCTGTGCTGCCTACCTGCACACAGGCTGGGTTCACCCCATCAGCATCACTCTTATCTCCAGAGATAAGAAACATTAAATCCTGTTTTAGCACCAATCCACGTAGCCAGACCTGTTGGCTGCAAGCATCTATACGTCGTGCACTGCTGTATGTGTGCTTCCTGGTGTCATGGTAGTGTATAGATGGAAATGCTGATTAAAACCAGGCTGTGGAGCAATACAGCTCTTGTAAGGTCTCCGTTGGTGCTGGAGGAGACTGGGATTGATGGCCCTTTCCAGATGTGTGTGCCCCGTATGATGACAGCCTCTCTTTTCCCTGCCAGCCCAACAAACTGCTGGAGCATGGGCAGCACATAGAGCATGTTCAGTCTCCATGCCTGCTTTGCAATCTGACTGTGGAGGATGGTGTTTTGTTTTGTTCACTCCTTAGAAACTGTAATCTCTAACCTTCTCTGGTATAATGTACTAGGTGGCCATCCTACGGTGCTCCTGTGGCTTAGTGCCTAGGGGCTTTAAGCTAGTACCTGCTGCTTTACACATGGTGCATTTCAGAGTGAATGACCTGGTCTCTGCCAGGCAGATGGTAAGGTGTGGATAAAAGCAACTGCAGGACAGGAGGGGATAATGTAACAATGTTGAGAGATATGATCCAACTGATATAGCTTCTCAAAATGATTATGGTTTCGGTCATTGATAGGGATGTAATTTGAATAACAGATGTGTCTTCTTGTGGTGTAATGTTTGTGAGCTCTCTAAACTAGGTTTTCTAAGCACCTTTGTACTGGAGTTGCAGGTGGTGAAGTAGGAAACTCCATGATTAATGCCTCCTGGCCAAAAGAAAACTTTCTGGATTACTGGTCTCCCTGTGTCCACCACTAGTGATGGTGAGTTGTGTAGATGTGTCAGCTAAGGTCCAGGGAAGTTGTGTTATTTGTTGAGAGGCTCGGGAGAAAGCAGAAATTAGTGCAGGTAGCCCAGGGGTCAGCTTCTTAACTGGGAGACTGAGTGCAGGCTGGTGAATCAGCAGGGAGGAGGAGGAGGGTGCTCCAGGAAACAACTGCATCCAGCATTGCTCTGCAGCCAGTGCAGCGATGGGAAGTAGGATGCTTGAGTGTTGGTAGAGGGAATGGGACTCACACAGGCTTGGTGCTCCAGAGCGAGAGTGGGTTTGCTTCTTCATAGCATCTTTGGTTTGATGATCTCAGATCATTCACAAGCTTGGTACTGTTATTATCTCTTTAAGTGGCAAGGAGATTACTGACCACTGTGGAAGAAGAAAGGGGGAGTCTTGACTGTCAGTGCTGCATTTCAGCTGTGAGGTGGTGGTCTGTATTCCCTTTCCAGCTTACCTTCTGTTGCGTCTCTGCTCACTCTTAACAGTCACAGTGTGAAGAAGGGTTAGTTATTCATTCAGCTTCTGGGAACGGTTGCTTTTTTTGAAGGCGTGAGATTATGTTAGCTCATAGTACTTGGCACAGACTTTGTCCAAAGCCTGGTGAGACATTGCCTGGGATGCAGTGTGCGTTTTGGGTTACCCGTGTCTAGACCAGACTAAACTGAAGTGATGCAGCTATAGAGAATGTCTCCTAAGGTGAAGTAGGAAATGGTGAGTCTCATCTCTCAGGACTTCCCAGAAAAGAGCATTGCTTGTTCAAAATGACATAGTGGAGGTGGAGAAAGGGCAAAGCTGTCTAATATGGGTTGGACACAATGGGAGTTTCAGAGTTGTGCAAAGGGCAGAGTAGATGTGTGGGCACAAGCTAGTCCAGATTTATTCAAGCCTACCAACTGGTGTGGGGGATCTTAGCCAGCAGAGACTGGAACTAACACTGCAGAACTGCAGGAATGGAAAGCATTGCAAGGCAATTTTCTAACTAAAGGAAAGGGGTGGCATCGGGAGCAGGGTAGGCCCTTCCTATCCTGTATCCCTTCCTGAAGTTTCAGCAGCTTGCAGAGCAGCAGAGTCAGTTTTCCCTTAGTGTGACAGTGTTTGCACTGGGGCTCTTCGAAGAGGGGTTCTGTACCAGACTTACACCCGCAGTGCCCATGGCCCAGGGCAAGGCTTTGCCCTTGTTCCTGCTGTAACGACCAGCAGGTGCCCACCGAACTGTATTCAGTGTGTGATTGTATTAACATGGTGTCTTTTCCTAGTGCATGTGTGAGTGTGTGCATAGATGCTGGGAAGCCTTAGTGGAGCACAGTGGGGGCTTCAGTGACAAGCCTGATGCGTCCCAAGGTATTTTCTATTACACCAAAACCATGTTGCGTTCCACTCCTATTTTCTTTGCTATCTTTTAACCAAATCATCTGTGAGTTTAAACTCGTACAACTGCACTACTCTCAGACAGGCTGTCATAACACTGCACTGAAAATTAAAACAAAATTCCTAGTTTCAAAAACTTAAGTGTGCAAAGAGAAAGAGAAGAAACTAGCAAGACCAGTTGTTTCCTATTTTCTGTTCTTTTTCCGTTCAGCCTTTCAGTTGCAGTCTACAAACCAGGGCTTGCCTGTGAAGAAGTCTTCATTGCAGGTGCAGGTTGTAAAAAGGGGGAAAAATCAGGGTGCGAGAGACCTGGACCCTGGTTTTGTTTCATAATCAAAGTCCAGGGCAGAGGTTAGATTACAGAACTGCACAAGTCAAAATCTATACGTTAACCTGAGCTCCGGTGAATAACAGATTAAGTGCCAGGGGCAACTTTAAAGCTGCACTAAATCAGGCAGTCAAATGCTAGGAAATTCCAGAAGTTCAGATCCTACTGCAGTTCTGTATAGCATGGCTGAGTTGTTGTAGAGCTTATTTTTAATTAAAGACATTTTCTCCGACAGTAAAATACCAGACCGTTATAATGGAATATGGCTATCATGTATCATTGTCTTTCCTGCACTCTGCTTGCTCTCCTTAGGTTTCTTTTCCACATACCGTTTTATGACAAATAACATTTTCCGTGAATAGGAAACTTGGATTTCGTCAAGGCCCCTTGAACTGCAGAGAAATCTCTCCATGGAATTGAGCAGCTGTTGGATCAAGTCTGAATCGACTGGGAGGACAGCAGTTCTGAAATCTCCATATATGTTCTGTTTGCTTTCTCCAGGAGATGTGCAATTTTGGTATCATGCCCCTATATATTTCTGTGGGGACACTGTCCCTTGCCCTCAGGCCTTATCTCCAGGGAGCAGAAACTCATTTAGATTCACGACCATCCCCAAGATTTTCCCCCAAAATTAGAGATAGTTTTGCTCTGCTATTAGTGCAGAATTGTTGCTCTCCACTGTGTCTGTTTTCAATAGGTGTTTTGCCAGTGCGGGGAGCGTGAGCTCGTCAGCGAGCCCATAATTACTCTCTAGTTTGTATATGATGACTTCCTTGAATGTCCTTTGTTTTTCTTCCTCTGCTTTGCGCCTCAGGTTTTGCATTGTGGTTTTTAGAGTGCAATGGGATGTTTTTGCATGTTCTTCATGTAATAACCATTGGTTTATAACTAAATCACGGAGTGATTACTCTGTCAGAGTGGTTAGAACTATCTTTAAAAAAATAATCTACGTTTTAGAATTAAAGGCCTCTAGGTTTTCCCTTTGCATTCTGTGCTAATTATTACAAAACTTGAGTGAGAAAGAAGACTAAACACAGGCTTTTTTAGAGTTTAACGACCTTTCAGACGTGTAAGGGAGACTACATAGTAACAACAGAGCTTCATGGGTGAAGAACCTAAGTGAATTCTTCAGCTGCAAGGGAGGAAAAAAGCCTGATGGCCGACAGAGGATAGCGGCATCCCCTGGCTTTCCCTGGGTGTGACTGAAGGCTCCTTTCTTTCTTTCCTGAAGTACTCTGCCTCCATTCCCTCTGCGGCAGAAGGAAAGGTTTCCTTGGGAGAGGAGTCTGACCTTAATTAAGAGTCTCCCTTATTTCCTTTATACTTCAATTAAATGAAAGGATTTAATCCTAATCTGCCACGTGCTTTGGAAATAGGTTTTTGATTGCTTGTTGGAAGGAGCAACTTACCAGAGAAGTGAGAAGGCAATGGTATGATTACCTTGGATTGGATGGAACATCTTAAAGAATTAAAAGATAAAATTACCCTTGCTTCTCAGCATAATCTCTGTCTCTATTAGCAGAACTGCAGTTTGGCTTTATCGTATTCTGTCTTACGTTGATCGGATTCATTTTCTGTCCCTTTCACAGAAGATTGAGAGGTTTGAGCCTGGTGTTTGGATTTTGAGTTCAAGGCAAAAATCTGTTCTTAATTCCCTGGCCTGTCTTTGCAGCATGGGCGGTGCTGTGGGGTTGTGAGCCTGGGATTCCAAATCTTTACCCGTCCTTTCCTCCTGCCTGTGGTCAGTTGGGCAGTACTGTGTCCTAGAGGAATGACTTCAGATGGAGCTTCAACGCCTGAAAAATCTCGTTTTCCTGGAGGTGGGGAAGGGGCAGGAAAGCCTGGAAATACGAAGTGATGTAATCAAGTGCTCAGAAACAAGAAAGAAAACTATACATAGCATAAACAAGTCAGTGTTGTTAGGTCTGTAAAGGTTTTGAATAAGGCCTAATAAAAGAATACCAGAGTTGGCACTGAAAGCTTTTTGCCTTTATTCTGTGTGCTTATTAAGTGAGTGAAGAGCTCCTCCAGCTATCTGTGGACCAAAGTCTTCTCTAGCAGTTTGTTTTCAGGGTGATGTTGGGCTCCAGGTTCTGATTTCAACATTTACAGTGCCTGATGCTGAAGGTTTCTACAAGCAGTAATGCTGCTTTCAGTGGGAGATTCTGCGTGGGGAGTGCAACATGCGTGAGAATGAACTGTGCCAACAGGCAGTCGTGGAAAGGTGAGTTCAGCCTTGTCCAGAGTCCCAAAGGCCCTTGAACGACAAAGGCTAGGAGACCCAGTCCAGAAACCTGCTCAGGGTTCTGTGCTCTTTCTGAAACACAAAGGCAGAACATAGGTAGAGAATTAAGTTACTGCTTTTATGTTTGACTCTCCTGAAAACACATACAAAGGATTTGTCAAAACCGAAGTGCTCTTGGACTTCCCTTGGCTGCACATCATGTGGCAGCACATGGGATTGCTTCTCTTTCCTGTAGAGGATAGGGATTTATCTTGCAGGCATAAAATGCACTTTCCATGACTCCATATGGAGTCGCTGTTATTACATTATCAGAGCAGCTGCAGACAGAATCCCTGGACTTTCCAAGCTGTGTCTTCATTACTAACGCAGGAGTCTTTGTGCAGATTGAGCCACAGCTCCACATCATCTTACGACAGCGTGGAAATGGCTGAAACTGTCATTGCGTTCTCTCCGCTTGCAGATGTGCTCCCATAGGGCTGCTTCCCAAACCCTGCTGTTCCTCATCCTTAGGATGAACGTGAGGAAAGCTGGCATGGTGTTTTAAATAGCGGCACAAATAATTATTTCTCAAGAGATTATCTTAGATGTGAGTAGGTAAAACAGGAAGGCTTTATTGTGTAAACCTTTTCCTATCCAAATAGTTACCTTTGAAGTAAATTATTTGTGTGAGTCAAGTTTATAAAAACAAAAAACCCCAAACAACTGTTTTACTGCTTCTCTGCATTGTCTTTGTTTATCATTAACCTTCTCTACAACACGATAACCTTGACTTCCTTCAGTCTGATAGGTAGGTACTGTTTTAATGGGCCCTTGTCCTGAAAAGGTGTGTGCATGACTGACTGCAGACTTCACATTGAATTTCTTACATGTGGGTTTCCAAATTTAGAAAATCAGAAACATAAATTTTGATACTTACTTTTTTTGGCTATATATTTGGCTTATTTCTAAGAAATAAAGAATTATTTCCCCACAAAATATTGTATTCGTGCAACTGTTACAGCAGTGTTCAGATACAACCAGTCTAAATTCTGCTTGGGTCTGCATTCACAACAAAATCCCTGTGCCTTGCCTAGAGTTTCGTGTTGGGTAAACGCTTTGTACGTCCAGATCCACCTAGAAGGGAGCACCAGGCACAGGGTGGGATTTAGTCTGGTGTCTGGAAACCTGTTCTGTGTCTTGCAGTTGTTTCACTCAGTATGTCAGGGTGAACAGATCCTTGGATTGACATACACCCATAAGGGCTTTCTTCTGGGGGGTGTGCTAGGTCTGGTAGCCTGCTTTGCTGCTTACTTCCATCTCGAATGGATATTCCACATGGCAAGCAAGTGCTCACACGCTTGGTGAGGATGTGAGGGATGGATGAAGCAGAGAAACCTGTGGATAAGCTGTATGGCCATTTTCTTCCAACCCTTGTTTTGTGTTTTTCCGCCACCACATTTGAGAAATAATTGAAGTCTGAGCACCTCCAGTTGTTTCTCTGTTTTTAATGTGTGCTGTTCTGATGCCTGGTCAGTGTTATGGCTGCTTGCTTATCCAGATTTATTGCTCCTGGCAAAAGGTATTTTTTTGGATGTACATCTGTACTTAGTTGAGAACTGTTCCCCTTTTTGAATCTAAGCCTTGGTGACTCAGATCCGTCTGTCCCCTTTCTTGATGGAAAGATGGAGAGTGAAATGTTTTGAAGCAGGCTTTCATATTGTGCATTCCTGGGATGCTTTCCTTGGTTGTGGGAACAGACAGAACCATTCATCCCAGTATGAAAAGATTGCAGGAAGAATCTAGTGGATATCTAGAAAATCCTTGTAATCTGTTTCGTCTTGGAAAAGGAAGAAAAACAAAACAAGCAGAGCTGGTGACCCCGGAGTGTTCATAGGGGGCAGATGGCGTTTTTTTATAGTGTGTCTGGAGGAAGTCCCATTTCCATGAAGTTATATGGGAAGGCAAAGTCCGCAGCCTGTGCAGGTAATAGAGTAGGAAAGAAAATGGCTCATGCATTTCTTATGCCACATGCCTCATCTTATTTGCCTGTGTTCAGCATTTACGGCTGGAAACAGATTTTTCAGAAGGACTCTGTTAATAGTGTCTGTTGGGATGCTGAGTGTATAATATGGGGGCTCAGACAAGTTATTATCTCTAATGGAGCAGGGCAGTACCCTGTGGAGATACTGGCCTGTGTCCCAGGCCAAGGATATTTCTGCAGCACGAAAGCTGCATCACTCAGTTGGGAGCTCATGTGGGACTTGGATGGCTCTGGGTGGTGAAGGTGACTTGATGGTGTAATTTGGAAGAGCTCAGTACCCGGTGTTCAGAGCTTCCTGAAAACCTGCTCGTATACTTTTCTGTTGAAGTTGGGGAGAAACTTGAGACGGGAGTATCTGTCCCGAGCAGCAGGTGTAGACTTCTCAAAAATAAATGTCTGGGACTTTTTTTTTTTTCATGTGTATGTTTCTAACAAGCTGCATTTGTAATAAAACTTACTCAAGTTCATCCTCATTTCTCTGTGTGATGAGTGTGCAGGTATATGCTAGGGCACTCATCCCTGTTTCCTGGCTTTGGTCAGTCTGCAGCTCTTGGAGATAAGAATGAACGTCAGATACATGAGTTAACCCCAGCAGCCTTTCCCATGAACCGACACACAGCAGTGCTGAGCACACAGGATGTCCAGCTGTGACGCAGGGTGGTACTTCAGAAGGCTTTGAATCCTGGTGAGTGGCGTGGAGCCCCCAGGGAGCGTGGCTGTGAGCTGTTTGTGGGGATTGTATTTCGGGATAAAATAAACTGTTCAGAGGATAGCGTAATTGGCCTGTGGAGTCACTTTGTTTTTCAGCATTAGTGTGTTGAAAGCAAATGTGTTTATCTGTGTGCAGTGGGAACGCACTTCCTCTTATTTCTCAGCCCCTATGTAAAAATAAAATCCAGTCATCCTGAGAAGGAGCAGCAAAATCTCCCAATATCCTGTGAGTTGTGTGGTCCCTTTCTCCTCATAGATGAGCAGCAAAATAGAGGAACAGACAGGTTCACAGTCTCCATAAAGCTTATGTGATTCTCACTGTAGAGTTAGGGATCTAGAGACTCCCTCTAACAGAGACCTGAAGATCTGTAAAGTAATTTTATTCTTCTGCCACCCTTTCCTGCTCAAATTCTTCTCTGCTGCTGTTTTACCCTTCCCCTGTGTCATTTTATCCTTCCCCCATCCACATTCCTAGTTGTGGATTCAACCAGCCATTATGTTTTATCTTGGAGAACCAGCATCCCCAGCTTGCTTAATCCCTTGTACAGCATCAAATCTTGTAACTAAAGGTAGGACCAGGTGATACGATGTGTAAATCTAAGTGTGAGGGCATATTGTGAAGAGAGCAAACCTTCGGGTTGGAGGTGATGGAGATGGGGCGAGATCTCTTGGTAGGGCATGTCACCTGCCAGCAGAAGTGCTAGGAATCAAGTTGTTCTGTAAAATCAAAGCTAGCCCTGGGGAAAATGTCGTATGAGATGGAGTGGGTGGGAATGCGATGTCTGATGGCTTGACAGATAGAAGGAACCAGGCTGATCAATGTTTCCCACTTCCAGATTCTGTTACTTGTCTCCCTATTTTATGCTAAACAGAGCTGGAAACTGCAGGCTCCTGCCTATCTGTCCAGCGACAGCATCTGGTCCTCACTGGCTCTGTTGCAGGAAGGCTGTTTTCTCTCTTCCTTAAAAAGATCTGCTTGCTCTTGTCCATTGTTCCTGCTTCTGGTGATGGGCTCTGAGCATCCCACATCTCATGAACAGCCCTGACTTATGTGTAAGCGAAATATTCCCCAGTTGGTGCTGTCTGCAGGTGTCTGAAGCCATCCCAGGTGTTGAACACCCTTTGTGGGAGGGCGTGAGGAAGAGATGGGCCTTGATCCCCTGGGTTTTCACTCGGGCTCCCTCCCCTGGTTGTCTCTTCTGATCTCTCCTTTCTTTGTCTCTCTTAGCCGATGTGGGATGACTGACTCCTATTGCTGAAACACTCTTTGGTGTCTTGGATATTTGTGAGCCCTCAGGAATACAGTTTTGGAATTCTCCTTGTGGTTTTTCCTCCTCTGTGTCTGTTGGCAGCTCTCCCTGGAGTGCCGCCAGCCCTTCCCTTGCTCTGACCCAGCCTATGTCGAAGTCCTTACTCATGCCTTAATCACTTCCTGTCCCTGCTATTGCAAATCCCCCCTCGCAGCATCTGTAAACCTCTGCTACATTTATTCCCCTGAGCGCTACGTGCAGCAAGTTGCCGCCATCCTTGGCCCAGGAATCAGGTCTGGGTGTCCCCCAGCTTCTGGCTGGTCCCTGGTTTGCTTTCCTCACAATTCTCTGCTGCCACCTTCTTCTTTCCACACCACAGCCAGCTCGGTCAGCCAGCCTTAGCTTCCCTTTGGGTGATAGTCTCAATTTTTTGATTTTCTTTATCCATTAAGAATGTTTTTGCATTTTTTTTAAAGCGCCTTAGTAATTTCCTTTCTTTTTCTTTTGTACCCATGAAACTTTTTGCTTGTTGACTTGTGTGCTTGTTAATGCAACGTGCTTACAAAGAATTTGGAGTTTTTATTTTGTTTGTCTGCCAGGGAGGGAATGGCATAGGGAAGGGTTATGTGACTTCACTAACAAGTAGTTGGTAGTCATACTCAGATTTTGGCAAGTTTTTTTCAGTGTTGCTGCAAATCCATGAGGTCAGATTCCCTTTTTCCATAAGAAGGTTTTCACACACAGAATCACAGAATCATTGAGGCTGGAAAAGACCTCTGAGATCATCAAGTCCAGCCTATGACCTAACACCACCACATTGGCCAGACCGTGGCACTAAGTGCCACAGAATCACAGAATCACAGAACGTTA
>NW_010180547.1:125632-140485 GCF_000695765.1 Mesitornis unicolor | reverse complement strand
TCCCCACCGCCGGGTTGGGGGCAGGTGGGGTGAGTGCAGGTAAGGGACCCCCCCAGCCCCTGTGGTCTCTGCCGGGTGGCCTGAGGTCCCACCTCTTTGTCAGGCTCCCAGGGAAGCGGGGGCGACACTCAAAAATCTTGAAACTCCATCTACGACTTTGGCAGCTCCACTTCAGTCCCCCACAGCTGGATTTGGCCGTGGGCAGCTGGAGGGAGCAAGAAGGTGAGCACTGGCCAGGGCGCCGGGGCCCCTCGGGGAGCCTGGAGGGATGAGGAGTGCCGGGAATGGGGACCATGGAAGCTGGACTCATCAGGTCACAGAAACGGGTCTGTGCAGTGAGGTCCAGGGTGGCAGTGGGGTTGTTTTAGGTTTGCCATGCAAAAATCCAGGCTACCCACAGATGGAATAAATTGCTCGCATTTAACTCGATGAGACCTTTTTGTGTCTGTCAGTGTTTGCAAAAATGTTCAGGAAAAATGTAACTTGGGTGTCCTCTAATTATGTATTGAGAGGACAGTATTCGTGTGTGTTTGTATGGGCCAGTAGTTGGCAAAGAATAACCAAGAGCAGATGATGCAGTAATAATTCAAGTGATTTATTGCAGTTTTAGAATGATTGTTTGCACTTTTCCAGACCATACAGATACCTTAACCTGCATTGCATAACTGAACAATGCAAATAATCAGCCTAATGTTGCTGTGCAAGAAAAATCAATGGCAAACCTTGTACGACTTGAGCACTGACCCAGCTGTGAGGGTATGCTGCCTTTATCCACAAGTTCCCTGTTAATTTATGCACTGGGAAGCTTTAAAAACTGCTGAATTCTGAGGAAGGGGAGAGACTGAAGTGTTGTGCAGAGTCCTTTTACAGCCCAGCCTGCCTCTGTTGAGGAGCTGGGTTTGTAAAGCGTGGTTTTCAAAGGCTTGTTCCCACACGGTAAGAGCCAGAAAATACCAACTTTGTCCAGCGCTAGTCTCCGGCAAACCCCTCAGTGATCCACAGATGAGATTAGTGGTGGGATGCCCGGGAGGGTGCAAAGCGTGCGTCGTCCCTGTGCGGAGCGGCAGCGAGCTGCTGGCGAGGGCGGGTGCAGAAGCCCCTGCAAGCTCCCAGGCTGCAGGCGTTCATCCCCTTCGGCTCCGAAGGAGTGGATAAAAACCCCACTGGCAAGGCAGGGAGCCGGCACAGAGCTCCTACCTGTCCTGGGGACCAGAGCCCACCTCACTCCTGCAGACCTGAGGGTCTGGAGGAGACTGGCTGTGTTGGGCTGTTCGGCAGGACTTTTCAATGAAAGGTGGAGAGAAGCGATTGCCATTGTGTGGGCAGGGCTCCAAAGTGTGTGCTTTTTAGTTTTCTTTTTAATGGGCAGCAGAAGGTGGGGGGGGGAATAAGGTACGCAGAAACAGGCATTGTTTCCCTGAGTGCCAAATCCCATGTATGTGTTTGTGTGGTAGAAGGCAGATGGGGCTCGAGACGCTCGTTTGTTCATCAGAAATTTCTTAAATGTTTTGACAGGAAACTGGATTTGTTGAGTATGGGTGAAAACAAAAACTGAATTCCATCTCGATGCGTTACATGGTTCATGCGAGGTGTGCACTGCCTGCCTTGTTTTATAGTATCTGGCACTGGGAAGACAGGCTGAAAGATTTATGAGCTTAAGTTAATAGTAAACCAGCATATTACTGGCTCTGTATTAATGTTCTCCTGCGCTGAAGTAGCTGGCTCTTTCTGGGGGAATTTATGCGAGAATCGCTCACGCTGTCTGTCGTTGCTGTGATGGTATGATAGGGTGGCCCGTTAGTCACCGTGGGGGGAAGCAAAACAAGGATGCTGTTTCCCTCTTGGCAGGCAAATCAAAGGGAGAAGGAAACGATGACTTTGGCAACCACATCTGTGTATTCCCTGCACCTGCTGTGGATATTGGAAACAGGGAGAGCAAATGTCAGACGCACAAAGAACAGGGAAGGAAATGAAGGAGGAAATCACAGAGGAAGATAACATGGTCTGTCTGCCAGTGGCCACGACTCAGGCTCATGCAAGACACCTTGCCACCTCGCAACTGCTCAGGGAAGTCCAGTGGTGGGACTTTCTCTTGAATCTTGTGCTGGGATTTGTCTGCTCCAACGTGCGCTGCCCACAGACCATGCAGTGGGGCAGGGTTTGGGCTGAAAGTGCTATGGTGGTAAGCGGCCAGGGCAACTGTGGAGCAGTACTAATTGAATGAGTTCCTGTGGGTGGTGAATTTATAGGGTAGGCAGGAGGTGAGGGGACCTCCCCACCCCACTGCTGATTTGGGAGGTGGTGAGGAGGGAAAGTGCAGTCTGGCTTTTCCTGCAGGGAAGCAAGCTGCATGAAAGAGTATGCAGGTTCCCATGGTCTGGAGGACCACAGGGGAGACGTCTTACGGAGACTTGATTCCTAAAGACACCAGAAAATAGAACAGTACATTCCCTTTGTGCAGCAGAAAGCACCACTAGGGATGCAGGTTGCAACTGTAATATTCTGGGTCTTCTCCTCCAGAGCCTGAGCTAGCGAGTGCATTAATGGTAATATGAGAGCTCAGCTCGGTGCTCTTGGAGCAGGGCAAGAAGACATTGATTTGTGGTAAGCCTGGAGCTCATCTGCGTGCAAGGAGACTCAGACCCCATCGACTAGCCCTGCAATATGATGCTGTGCAAGTCCATGCTGGGATATAATTGTGCTATTAGAGCAGCGAATGTCGCATCTTAGGAAGCCGAGTCAAAGCGACCCTCCCAGTGTAAATATCACAAAATCATTAAAGATGAAATGTTAAGTGGCTCCTTTGGCCAGAGAATGTCTTGCTGAAGATAATTAAGATTGGAATTCTGTCCCTGCGTCTGGTTAGCTCCATGTCTCTGGAGACCAAACTCAGTTTGGGGGTGTTTTGGAGAGTGTGTGTGGCTGCTGGTAGTGAAGGCAAGGCACGAGGACATTGGTGGAATTGAGGTCATCTGAGGAAGCCCCGTGCTGCTGCTTTTGCTGTGGGTGGTTTCATTCACTTTGCTGCTTTGGAGTGATTCATGACCCTGTACCCTCTTTAAAAGGCCCTCCTGTGCTTATTTCGGAGCTTTGCATTTATGTGCCATGTCCAGGTCTATTCTGGTCCTGCTTTGAGAGCTAATGAATGAATGTGGACGTAACAGCTGAGGTGGTGCACGGCCAAGTGCTTGGCACCTGGGATGTGGCAGCTCCCAGGGTGACTTGTCAAGAGGCACCTGTCTTTCGCAGGCTGACAAGAGACAGTGAGCTTAATGTGTCACTGAAAACCTTGGTATGGAGTTTTTACATCCCTTACTCAGGAAACAAGATTTCAGGGACCTTTGATATAATTCTTAAGGTGTAATACATCTTATTCTTCACAGCCTGAATCTGTTGCACTCTCCACTAGCAGCGTTTCTGATGCTCTGGCACAAGGGAGCACCCATTTCCATGCCCAGGCTGAAGCCCAAAGGTACCTTTCACACCTAAAGTGCACTCACACCATAAGGCTGTTTGTGAACAGCCCAGGGGTGAAGAGGACATTATTCTAGCTCCTACCTAGCTTGCTTTTCCTCAAGGCCTACATCTGATTTTGTAACCCACCTTTCCAGTCTCCCATAGCTGAGCCTCAGTTGAGCGAATTGGCTGACTTCCCACCTCAGCAGGATGAGCTCTTTTCTGATCACCCTTGTTTTAAAGCCTCTGTCAGCCCTCTGTCCCCTCACTGCTTTACAGCTGACTGCCACCTCCCAGGCTTGGGTCTGGGAGCACTGGGTCTCAGGCTGAGCTAAACCAGATCTAGCAAAGCTCCTCTGCTTGAGGTGTGTGCTTCAGTGCCACTGCCTTACTACTGGGGTGTGGCTTGGAGTCCCCAAACCAAGGCTTAAGGCTTTGTCCCCTTACGGTAAGATTTGGGGGGCATGCAGGGCTTCCACTAAACTTGTTAGCACTCGGCACCTTTGAAAATCGGGCTGCACAAAAGGGTGCATTCATAGGGTTTAGGGATCTGAATTGAAGTTAAAACCTCTGATGGGAGGGGTACACTAAGAATGGCTTGGTAGAAAGCAAAAAAATTCAAGAAACTGTACCTAGGATATCCTCATTGGGATGAGAGAGTAAAGACAGGAAAGCGGGGAAAAATTGAATAGACAGTTTTAAGAAATACATTATCACAGACTGGCTACTTGTCTATTTTAGCAGGAGTGTGAGTGGGGAGAAAGCAAGGCCCTGGCAGGCCAATGCAGACAGCATAGAGAGCGTGTATCAGACTGTGAAAATGCATATCCAGGTGAGAGTTTTGCAAAAACGTGTGAAGTTACAAATGGGAGATGGTTGCTTTTGCTAGTGTTCAGCCTGGAGGTGACAAAAAGACAGATTTCCACTCTTGCCCCGAATGGCAGATTTATAACATGCAGAAAATTTACTTGCAATGCCAGTGCCCTGGCAGCTGGGAAAGGCTCTGAGCCCCACGGGTGAAGTTTGCTCTGGGAGTAGTCGGTGGCTTTGGTGGCAGACAGAGCAGTTTGGACCTGGCTTGGGAGCTTCATTTCCTAATGGTGACATGTCAGATAAGTCCCAAGGCAGGCTGTTAAAAAGGCAGTGCTCCCGAGCACACGCTGTTGATAAAAAGAAAAGGGATACAAGCATCCTCCTCCAGCTTTTAGCCTACTTTCTGCAGCCAAGCAATGTAACATTTTGGCTCTTTTGCCAGTTAGCAGAAGAGTTGTGTTGATACACATAATACACGAGCTTTAAAAGCAAACATGCATGCAGTGGAGGTGTTGGAAAATCCCTGTAGCCATTGGTTTCTGAGAGGAGTGATTACAGTCATGGAAATACATTCACGTTACCGCTGCTCAGTGTCTGATCATACGCAGCAGAAGGATGCTTCCTAGGTAAACAGCCAGGTCTGTGTGGAGAGTTGTTTCTTATGGGCAACCTGGTAGTTTTCTTTTTTCCCTCTGGAAGATGCTGCTGTGGTGCTTGATATGAAAGCTGATGTGTGTTGGCTTCTGACACCAATTGCGATCGGCGGTATGTAATGTCAGGGCAAGATGAAAGGCTATGAGAGAGGGAACAGGAGCCCTGTATCCCTGGAGCAGTGTTCAGGACTCCTGAGGTTTTTGGCTAGGAGGTGACTTTTAAAATGAGTAATAAGAAACCTTGCAAGCCTGACTTTTGTGCTTTGCCCTTCGGGTGGATATGCTGCACTTGATGCAGATGGAGAGACTGGTTCCAGGGGTCATCTACGGGTGAGGGTGAATGGGAGAAGATATCATACCTTTTTGGAGAAGGGAAAACGTTTTTGTCATTCCTGTCAGTAAGTATAACAGAGACAAAGTGACCAAACATAGGAATTGGCAGACTGCATCATCCTGTGTTCTGTCTCTCCTAGCAGCCAACAGCAGAGACGTTGGCAAGGATAGTCACGGTAGGCAGATGAACAATAATCTGCACCCATCAACATCCTCTCCTAATCCATAATAGCTAGAAGTTGGTTGCAACTCCGAAAGCATAGGGGTTTATGTTCTTCCCAAGATGTTTTTCTAGAGTTCGCTGTGCTTGCTCGAGCTATTCTTGTTATCCACATAAGTCTGCAGCCTTTGCTCTCCACCTCTGCCCTATCATTTCGGGCTGGTGAATGGAACAGCACTCTCTGGGTTTCTCTGGGAGCACATCACTGAAGAGGATGTTCTCTGTCCTTGATATTTCTCAGTCTTCAAGTCCACCCTGATTGCCAGTCAGCCCTCTAGCATCTGCTGGATTGGTTTCAAGATTCAGTGGGATTTTTTTTGTTGTTGCTTAACTCCTTCTGCTCTTTTCTGCATTTTGCACTTCACAGCTGAAATGGGGCTCACACAGATTTTTCACATAGGACCAGGCAGCTTTTCCATTCCTGAAGCATAAACTTGGAAAAGCCATTTATGGGAAAAGTATCATGGTATCCAGAGTAGAGGAGAAAATAATGTTTTTAAATAAGCAAGGTGGTAATTATGTGCTCAGATAACTTCTAAAAACGTATCAGAAGTTTATTCTTAGAAAATCTTCCTGAGAGTCATTTGCAGTCAGATATGAAAAGAGCCGGGGTTGTCACGGTGTGGTCGATCATCTCTGGTTAGGCTAGGGCTAAACTTACTGCCACACATTTTGATGTGTCTGTACTTTCAACCTCTCACAAGTTGGTAAGAAGTACTGTGAAAGCCCCGTAGCAAGCAGGCTGTGATTGTGTATCTGCCATTCGTTTAGCCCCTCCAAATCTTCTGCTCTTTATTCGCTTGCTTGCTTTAGTAGAGAGTTTCCTTGGATGAAATCCTGATGCCATTTAAGTATTGATTTCATTGATGCTAGGATTACAGCCTGGAGTTCTGAAACATGAGGATGGGTTATACAAGCAAACCCTCAACTGCATGGCTAGGAGTCAGGTCCCACCTGTGGCTCAATTACAGGGTCCTGAAAATTACAGGGTCCTGAGTATTATCTGTGGGTGACTTACAGTCTTTTTGCTGTTGTGTTTTTCTGTAGAAGTGGGACACGGTTTCCAGGCTAAACAACAAAATACACTTAAGCCATGGAGTCCAACCAGGAAACCTCGCTCTTCCTGGTGAAGATCTTGGAGGAGCTGGACACGAAACAAAATACTGTTTCTTACCAGGACCTCTGCAAGTCACTGTGTGCGAGGTTTGATTTGTCCCAGTTGGCCAAGCTCAGAAGCGTGCTGTTTTACACCGCTTGCCTGGATCCTAATTTCCCAGCGACTTTGTTCAAAGACAAAATGAGATGCACTGTAAACAATCAGCAATCAAAGAAAATCATGGTTGCAGCAGATATAGTAACAATATTCAACCTCATACAAATGAACGGGGGAGTGGCCAAGGAGAAACTTCCAGTTGCAAGGCAGAAAGTGAAGAAGAAAGAGTCCTTCGAGTCCTGTCGATCTGACACGGAAATCTGCAACGTTGCAGACTGTGTGCCCAACTGCGAGCTGAACGACCAGGAGTTCAGCCGGGGTTTTCCAGTCAGAAGGTCTTCGAAGTGCAGAAAGATGGACTGCAAAGACTGTCAGCAGTTTGTCCCCTCTTCAGAGCCCAACTTTTTACTCGGCGTTAATAAGGACATGAAGGGCCGGGCTGCCTCTCTGGACAGGCTGCAGGCGCTGGCGTCCTACTCCATTGCCACGTCTCCACCATGCGAGATGCAGAGTACGTACTTCCCCATGAACATTGAAAATGAATCTATTTCAGACCAGGACTCCCTGCCTATAAGTGCAGGCATAAAAGAAACCTTCATTTCAAATGATGAGCCGTTTGTGATGCAGTCGTGTGTCCAGAAAAGAAATATATTCAAAGAAGATTTTCATAATCTGATTACAATATCTCCCCACTTAATACCATCCAACAAAAAAACAGAAGATGGACACAGAGAGCCTCAGAACAGGAAAGAAAGCTCTAAGCAGGCTTTCTTCAACCACAGCTTTGAAATGCCATACAGCAGCCAGTACTTGAATCCAGTTTATTCTCCTATACCAGACAAAAGACGAGCGAAGCATGAAAGTTTAGATGATCTTCAAGCTTCAACGTATTTTGGCCCAACTACTATTCTTGGGCCCCAGGACACCAAAAAGTGGACTGGAAAGCCAACCAAGCAAACTGCCTGGCCAGCTAAGAGCTGGAGTTTAAATACTGAGGAGGTACCTGACTTTGAACGATCATTTTTTAATAGGAAGCAGTCTGAAGAGAAGCCGCGATACCAGACTTCCAACAACCCATCTCCAAACTTTTCTTCAGCTGACAGGCATCAGTCCTACTTAAACGCTAAGGATCAGCAACCAATTATGCAGGCAAACTACTCTGTGAAACCAAACGGGCATAAACCCAAGGAAATTCCTTCCATTCTAGATGTGGAGAAACACGAGCCGATTAAAAAGTTTAAGGATAAAAGCATTAACTGTTCTTCTGTTCAGATCTTAAGCATTGACAGGACCACGAGTGTTGGGACACAAACGGAGCAGCAAGTTCTGGACCACAAGAAGTGCAAAGATTTGTGTGCCACAGGCCAAGCCAAGTACGGAGAGCGGCACTCCCTTAAGCACTCAGATGATGACTCTGAAATTGTGAGTGATGACATCAGTGACATTTTCCGGTTTTTGGATGACATGAGTATCAGCGGGTCCACGGGAGTGATGCAGTCTTCGTGCTACAACAGCACTGGTTCTTTGTCTCAGGTGCATAAATCAGACTGTGAGAGCTCACCTGAGCACAATTTGACTAAAATCTCCAACGGGAGTGCCTGTAACAAATTGGATAAAGTGGTCCGGGCAGATATGAGTAGCACAGATGATGAACTGAAAACGAGTGTCTGCAAATTAGTTTTGAGAATTGGTGAAATAGAGAAGAAACTGGAATCTCTCTCAGGCGTCCGAGAAGAAATCTCCCAAGTCCTGGGAAAATTAAGCAAGTTGGATCAAAAGATTCAGCAGCCAGAGAAGGTCAGCGTACAAATAGATCTCAATTCCTTGACAAGTGAGGCCGCATCAGATGAGAGTAACTCCCCGCAGATTTTTCAGTGCCACAATACTCCTCATGGAGGCAAACTGGAGAATAATCCAGAATGGTGTTGTTCAGATGCCAGTGGAAGTAATAGTGAGAGTCTTCGAGTAAAAGCCTTAAAAAAAAGTTTATTTACTAGGAGGTCATCAAGATCATTAACAGAGGAAAACAGTGCAACTGAATCCAAAATAGCAAGTATTTCAAACTCTCCCCGAGACTGGAGAGCTATTACTTACACCAACCAGGTTGGCATTACAGAAGAGGAGATGAAAGACAGAGATGGAGGAGAAAATAAGGACTGGCACAGGAAATCTAAAGAGGTAATTTTGACTTTAACTCACATAATAAGCACTTAAAAATAATCTAGTTATGAATGTCTTCCATAGTCATCACAAGCCTCAGGGCATGACAATATTTCGCCCTGCCATATTATGCTTGTCTTTATTGTTATCAAAGTTGAGTGATTTTGTACCTATATCTTCTTGGTGGGTAGCTGCAATATGGTCAAGTTGTTACTTAAAAACACTTTGCTCTTTTGAAAAGGGTGAGATCTTCAGAAGATGATGGTATTCTTCATCTTCAGGGGTGATATAATGAGGTTGGGTAATTAACTTGGTGAAAAGGGCGTGAGGAAAATTGAAATTCTCTAGTGGTCGTTTGAGAAGGGATATTTTGAAATTACATTGTGACGGGTTTTATTAGAGAAGTATGTGCACATTTAAAAGCCAACAAAATAGATTCATGGATTCAAATCCCTCAAGAATCCTTGTATGTGTGCCATGAGATGCTAATTGTATTTGTGTTCTCTATATCTGGCTTTCATGGTCATTTACATGAATCTTAAACCTCCTATTAAGAAAAAGCAGCAGAGCTGTGGTCTTGTTTTGGTTGGGGAGAAAAATTGTGCCCATCCCTCCCACCAGCTGCCCACTGCCATCTTCTCAGATCTTAGAGCTACCATGGCTGTCTTTGTGCTGGTTGCTGCTCAGTTGAAACTGTGCATGGTGTGGGTGGTTGTTTCTGTTTCATGGACAGTGCAGAGGACTGGGGGTCCTTCAGCTCCCTTGCCAATCAGGACCACAGGATGGGCATGCCGTGCTTCCTTACCGGGAGGAATTAGGGCAGAGAAGGAAGAGGTTTGATGGAACCGAGTGCAGTTGGATGAACAAGAAACCATAAACCATGGGTTATTAGCAGCTTGCAGAATGGGAAGAAAGTTACTCTTAGTAAGCCCAAACCGTGGCTTTTCTGTACATTGATGTGCCCAGGACAAAATGCTGACTTTGAAAGTCCCTTCCTCCTGCAGTAGACCGTGACACTGACACTGGATTGGTACCATGGATGGTGCGGTGTCAAGGAGTGCTAGCCGGGTGCTTCCCACAAGACTTCTTCATGTTAAGATTTGATCTGGAAACAGAACTCTGGAAGCTGACACAGGCTTTTAGCTTTTCCAGATCAATGAGGCTTTTCTGGATCTCAGAAATCTCTGGATTTCTGCTGCTGCATCAGCTTTGTGTTCATGTTAAGGTGAACATGGAGTTGTGTCTGTAAAATACCTCGTTGGCCTGGTTGTGAGAAGAGGATGGGCAAATGTGATAAGGCCATCCAAAACCTTTGTCCTAGCTGGCACTTCTATTTATTTTTTTATCATGGATTAAGCAATATCATAAAGCAATTCTTAAAGAGGTATTTCTGTCCTTTGTGTTTAACTCCCTCATAGTCCTGTTTCTTCTCTCAAATTCTTTTGAACCCTATTGCAGGCAGACAGGCAATACGAAATCCCACAGCCACATAGACTGTCTAAACAACCAAAAGATGCTTTCTTGATTGAACAAGTCTTTAGTCCTCATCCTTACCCTGCATCACTCAAGTCACACATGAAAAGCAACCCGCTGTACACAGACATGAGGTTGACAGAGCTGGCTGAAGTGAAACGTGCCCAGCCATCCTGGACCATAGAGGAGTACACGAGGAATTCGGGGGATAAAGGCAAGATTGCAGCATTGGATCTACAAGTGAGTCCCTTTTGTTTAATTTGAATGGCTTGACTGCAAATGGATGTTGCCAGAACATGCATTTAAGAAGGGATTTGGATAGCTCAGGAAGGAGCTGTGCAGTGTTAGCCTCTAATCTTGCTGATCCCTATCCATCCTGGCCAGGGACAAAGAAAAATGTGGATGTTTGACTGCTGAATGGTGATACTTGACAGGTTGATGCTCCTAGATTATTCTGCAGTGGAGAAGTGGCTGCTAAGCCATCATTGTGTTAGTAGCTCTAAAAAGGACTTTAGGTGTGAAGGGGTGCAGAGATGAACGGGTCCCTAACTGCAGCAGGGCAGAGTGGTACAGAAGCTGGCACTGCTACTTTTTCTTTAATCCTTGTTCTGACTGAATTTTTCACAGAGAATTTAAGTGTCAGAGCTTTTTCCATTTTGCTAGGAATATGAAACATAAAATATTTCTAGAAGACATTCAATACCATGACTGGTTTTGAAACAACACTGTTGCAGCTTTGAAATGGCTACTGGAGACCAGAGTCACGTGAAGAGCAGATCAGCTAATGGTCCGTCTTGTTTGCGTTTTAGTTCAACTTTGAAGTGCGCAGGGACTTCTGCAATAAGTAGAGCAGAGCAAGTTATAGGGAGACAAATCTAAATCTTGGATTTTAATTTTCCCAAACTGTGATGTATTTGAAAACACATCCTGATACATCATAGACTGCCCAGACCCAGGACTGAGTGCCCACGTTGGATACCCTGCCTAGCCTGATAAAAAAAAGACATCCTTTGGGAAGGATGATATCTGAGCACAGGTTTAAAGAGGAAGCGTGAAGATTGATGTCCAAAATGTGTAAAGACCAAACAGATGTCACCGTGTTTAGTCATGAAACACAAAATGCATCACATAATGAAATCCACACTGATGCGCAGATCAGTGTGTATCGTTTATGTGCGTTTATACAGCAGCATGCAGAGCCAGCAGGGGACTGGTTCTGGCCTCAGGCATTTTGGGCTCCTTGCATGTGTGTGTGCATGCCCCAGAGCAGAGCAGGCTGCCTCAGTTAGCTACAGGCTTGGCAGCAGTTGGGGAACACTGACCTACAGCTCAGGGCTTATCAGTGCCCCACGAACACAGTGCTGTGATCAATGGGCTGTGCGGTGCAGGGAGTTTGCTCATCCCCAAAGCTTGTCTGCCAGGAAAGGTGGCATGTAAGAGCCTAAAACTTGTGGCTCCACACCAGCTCTTGATGGCTCAGTGCTGAGGCCTAACCCAGCTCCAAACCCATCAGACAAAACCCAGGATACTATGAGAAAGACTTGGTTAGCCCAAGGAGAACTGCCATGCCTCAGGACCCCATGTTAGCTGGTTTGTAATTAAAACCATCACCCCTACAGTGCTGTAGTGCAACTCCCATGAGTGTTTGTGCAGGAATTTGTGCACAAGTCGTTCACCTCCTGGCTGGGCTCACACAAACTTCCTTGTCCTCACCAGCCCCTGCTCCATGCTGTGGCTAAAATGCACTCCGAGAGAAGCCAGGAAGCACAGAGACCAGGTTGCAACTTGCCTCAGCTGCCTGCTGCTTTTTAGGTCTGAAAAGCTTTAGAGGGCTTGCTAAATTCCTAACCCTGGCACTGCAGGCTGTAGGCTGGTAGAAGTTCCTCTGCAGCAGGCAGTCACAAAGCATCCCGTACCTGCTGCGCGGAGGCAACAAGGGAGGTGACATTTGGAGGCAAAGCTCCCCTGGGAGAAGTGTTCTCCATCTGCTCCTCGTAGGGCTGTTTCGTTCCCTGTAAGCAGCTCTGCGTGACTGTGAGCAAACCAGAGAAATCGGCTTATTGCCATCATTTATCTTTAGGATAAAGGTGATAAAACTTTACTGGTTTGATTCTCTCCCTCCAAAAGGACTGTCAGAATTGCATCCACTGCGCAAAGCCCATGTCTAGACTTTATAATAGAGCTTACTGACAAACTTAAAAAATAGACACAGACTGATGAGTGAGTTTTTTTCCCAGTGATTAAGTTTATTAGAACTGAAAGTAAATACATTATGCTTTAATGAACATTCCTGCGTCTGGCAATGAAATGGGAAAGGAAGCTGATTAACAGTAATGGGCCTTTTTAATAATGCATCTTCCTTCTGAAGCAGTTAAAAGGTCAATAACAAGACAGAGAGGGCCAAAACTGTAATTTCCTTGAGTCATATAGCATGGCTATCTTAGGGGCTTTTTCTACCTTTGTTTATTTAAAATTTCTCCTGGCACTTGACAAGTCTGCTGGGTTTTCCTTCAAAAAAGAGAAATTGTGAAAGTACAATCAGGCCAAAGTTTGTCCCAGGTGTGGGGTCTGTGTGAGATCTCACTGCTTTGCTCTGTGTGTGATGATCCACTGGGATGAAACATTGTCAGGCTGTTTTCTGATGCCTTTAGAGATGAGGTTGCTGATTTTTTTTCAGAAGGCTGGAACAGGTCATTCGAAGCCTGAATGGTACAGTCTCAGAGTTGGCCAATGGTCTCTGTTTCAGCATACTAGCTCTATCATAGAGAATTCCATTAAACAACCATAAAACCATTGCTCAGTTTTAATTGTTTATTTCTAGGGTAGCTATAAAATCACTTCTTGCAGTTGTTTTGTACGTTAAGAAAATGCTACTTTCAAGCAAAGCAAGGTTTCAGGCAGTAGCTTGTGGCCACAAACCTGAATTAGCCAATTAAAGGCTTACCCAAATCCCTCTCAAGTCAGCTGGAGTTCCTTTGTGCGGAGTCCAGTGAGCTTTGGATCAGGTCCATTACGAGCCCAGAAATGGTCTGTGTTAGGGTATTTTCACTGGCACATTTCTATCTGGAATCTTTTTCAGTTTTTAAAGAAATGGCCTTTTGGAGCCTCAGACACAGGAGACAGCTTTGAGGAAAAGCTGTCATTTTTTCAAAATGTTCTTTCTGCTTTATTCCTTTCTGCTGGTAAGTGCAATATAATGCCTACTGTTTGGATTTTCTCCATTTCCCCCCATTTTCCCTAACAGAAAGATTGGAGGGAAAAAAACCAAGCAAGGTGGAAATGCAAAGCATGAACAGCTCAAATGCTAAGGAAGAAAAAACTAAAAGAAAAAAAAGTTCAGATGGAGACACTGATAAAATTGCTTTTAATTTTCTGACCAATTCAGATTTCCTTCACTTTTTTTTTTTTAAATATTATTTTTGGGTTATATATGTGGAATGGGAGGGTAAAGTCTTTAATTTCTTATGCATGCTCTTAAAATTACCTCCAACCCAGACAGGCTCAGACTTTGACAATGAGCAGAGTATTGCCTCCTGTGGAAATACAGATTGTGCCATTGGGGTTAACAGATGGTCCAGAGGGATGCGTGGTACCAACTCATGTGCTGGGTGTCCAGCTCCCTTCTCCTCCTGCCCCTAAAACCGAGACAGCATCATGCTGCTCCCAGCTGATTTTCAGAAGATGGAGCTGGAAGGAGAGCCAGAAGCTGAGGGTCACCTTGTCCTGGGTGATTTCTGCACGCAAGCTATGGTAGCAAAATTAGGGTTAGCTTAATAAAATGTGGTGCATGAGGAGTATATGTTAAGAACCCTTCCCATCAGCTGGGCTTTAATAATTTAAAAAGCAGTAACAGACCGGTAGTTGCTGACATCTCTGCTGTCAGGCAGATTAAAGAGATTTTATTTAAATGCCATCCAAGATGACAAAGTTTCCAGCAAATCAGAGGTACATGAGGGATTTTGCAGCAGAATTATACTGTTGCGGGAGTTTATTTTTTGCAATATTTTGTTACCACTTTCGTCAGCCCTGTGGAACTGGGACCAGGAGTTGAAGGGATGTGAGAAGCAGCAATAACCCACTTTATCCTGACAGCAGACCCAGATGCAGTTGGGAGGCCTTCAGGCACATCTGCTTTATTTATTTTCTTAATGACAGATCCCAGACAATTAACACTTGTTTTCTTTTAATTTTTAGACTCAAGAATCTTTAAACCCAAACAACTTAGAATACTGGATGGAAGACATTTATACTCCTGGCTATGATTCCTTGCTAAAACGCAAAGAAGCCGAGTTCAGAAGAGCAAAGGTTTGCAAGATAGCTGCCCTGATAGCAGCAGCAGCTTGTACGGTTATCCTGGTCATTGTAGTTCCCATTTGTACAATGAAATCCTGAACCTGTGGACAGACCCGTGACTCCCAGCCCCGTGTCTCAGATCACTCATGCTGTGTTTCAAGCGTCTGATGGCAAAACTGTAAGGAATTTGCTAAGGAAGAATGTTTCTGAGGATATTCTGATGGAGAATGCTGTAAATG
>NW_010180547.1:117666-125620 GCF_000695765.1 Mesitornis unicolor | reverse complement strand
ACTGGGTTTTTCTGGAAAGTATTATTTCAAATAACAGACTGTGTGGCGGAGTTAATGGGAACTTGGTTCAATTTTTATGCATTTTTAAAAGTGCAATATTTTTTTTCCTAAAGAAACAATATAACGTTTTACAGAATCAGAGACTGATGAGAATCCAGGCAAAGGAGGAAGGTTGTCTGAGCTATGTTGCATTTAATGGAGGTATGGGTACATGGACGTAGCGCTGTATAGAAGGGAATGTTCTATATGCATTACATCGGGGAGCTAGGAAAGTCTTACAGCTATCTACAATGTAGAAAACTCTGAATGTATTGTATTTATTTTATAGTATTTATGTATTTCATGATCATTTGATTGAAAGCAGACTGTGTAGCCATGAACAGAGTGCATTCCTGTGTTCAGATTAAAAAGGGCTCTTTGTATTTGGTCTTGCCCTAAGACCCAGTCTATCATCACTGAGTACACAGATAAGTGCAATGTGCTGCAGACCAAAAAGATTATGTTTTAAAGCAATCACAAGAGGTTTTAGTTGCTTCTGTTGAATAACATTTGCATAGAGCTGGCAAACTTGCCTTGCCAAAAGGCTGTGCTTTACCTCTGCAGACAGTGAAATTGTCTCAATTTCACTCCTGCCAGCAAGCAAAGCTGGCAAATCAAAGCAACGCTCTGTTAGAGTTCTTGGAAATGTAATCTGAACATTTATAATTTTTTTCACAAAGTCTTTGTGCCTTTTTTAGACTGTAGATTAAATAGAACTCTTTAATTTTGCTATTTTAAGCCCATAACATAAATCACAGCATAATGGGTACTAATGGAGGTTCTTTTTCTGCAAGCCTTCTATACAGTTCAGAGTGCTCCTCAAACAGCAGGGCTGGTGGTTACTGAGCACTTATATTAAGGGCGCAGTTTTTCAGCACTAGTGGAAACTTGCTGTTAATGCAATGCATTCGGCGTGGGGAGATCTTTTGCTTCCCTCTTGCTAATGTACTTAAGAACGAGGGTTGACTCTACCGGACAGCGAGCAGTCTGTATCTCATGGCAATGTCCATTTGATGCTTTATCCCACATGCAAATAGCAGGTTCAAAGGAATTCTCAAGCTATGACAGAAATTACCTGCCATGGTTAGTCAAAGCAAATACCCAGACAGTACTTCTGTCAAGTATAGATGAACAAAACGAGTGAAGAAAAGTATTTTCAGGAAATAATGTGATCTTGCTGGTCCTGTAAGGGAAAGAAGTTTCTTTTAGTGAATGCTCTTTATGTAGGGTAATTTGGTTTCTTCAGAAGCAGCCCCCAACACAATGACACAGCAGCTAGGAAAGCATCGGGTGTTCCTCTGGCTCTCTGGCCTGTGCTGCACTTGCTATTGGTTTCTGGCTGGTTTAAAAAGAGCAGTGAGGAAAGGGTGTGTGGGAGGCAAAGGCTTTGTTGTGACTCTAGTTGTGTGTCAGTTCTTTCTTGCAGCTGGAGATCTGTTTATGCACTGCTTGTGTGCTGTGTTTTATTTAGGGATAAGCGATCCTAGGGACCATTGATCTATCAGAAAAATGAGTTTAAGCACAGGGTCGGGTGTCCCATCAGCAAATATAGAACAAGGACAAGCCCCTGGACCAAAATCTGCCCCTGCCTGGCCTGAATCCTGACCCAAATTCTGTAGCTTTGGCCCATTCCTAATACTAAGATGATTTCTTTTTCCTCCCAGATGCTGCAGGATGGAGTCGCAGCAGGGAAGGAGCAATTCACACTTGTCTATTTTAGGCTGTCTTTGGTTCTGGTGTGATTCAGAGCACCTGAGTTTAGGAGCTCAGGATCTGTACGTAGTAAATATAGACAGGTAGAGAAACCTCTGGGGATGATTCGGAGCCGCCAGCAAGATGTCTAATATTAGACATGTGAATACACTCCGGAGGGCATTGCTCTGCCGTTTACCTTATGCACAATTTAGGTTGATTGTATATGTAAAAAAAAATAAATCTATTCCTGGTTCCAGGTAATGTCAGAAAGCCCCTTTACAGCCCTGCTTGGCCCAGCAATAGCAAGCACAAGGCGCTGTTGGAAAGAGCATGGTGGCCCTGTGGTGGCACAGTGTCAGTCCCCATCTGCCTGCACTGGTGGTGACACATCCCTCGGGGGGGAGGGGGGGTGCAGGATGAGTGTGGGATGGAGTCTCAGCCTTCTCCATCCCCTCCTGCGGCTAGCACAAGTGGTCTGGCTCTGTAGCCCCCAACCTGAAGTGAGCAGCGCTCCCTCCATTGCATCTTAGTAATCTGATTTTAGAAAATATCTGCATATCAAAGTGGAGATGCAAGCAGAGTGCAGGAGGTGTTACTGATCGCAGGGGTGGGCTGGGGCTGTGCTTGCACTTGTGCATTAGAGGAGGTGTAAGGACCCCTGTTTTGTCTGTGCAGGGCATTGTTTTGTCTGTGCAAGACTTACCCCACTGGCACCGGATGAGTCATTGCATTAGAGATGCCCAAAATCCTGGGAAGGATTTTGGAAGTTATGGGGCTGTGGGTGATGCGGAGCTGGCCCAACCCAAGCACTCAGCATCCCAAGCATCCACCCTGCTCCTAGTCTACTGAGGTGCTTTCATCCATCCTCGCTTTGCACAGGCAGGCAGAGGCACCACCTCCATCAGGGCAGGTGGAGATGGTGGTTTGGCACAGATCTCTCTCCCATTCGGGGCTTGACTTGGTTCCTGCAACTTCTGGGAGCATCTCTGTGGTGCTGGGAGCTCGAGGGGAGTGGAAAGGGCTTGGCTTCCTGCCTCCCCGCTCCACAAATACCTCCAGGAGCTGCTGCCTCGCCATCTCCTCCGCTCCCTGGCTGCCTCTGGCTGCTCCTTGGCACTGCTGGGATGCGCATCCCTAGCTGTTCCCAGTGGGTTTTACATCTGCCACAGAGCTCTTGGCTTAAAATCGGAAAGGGGATGATGGAGCGGTGAGTTGTTGCCACCGGAGGAGAGCAGCCTGGGAAGGAGGGACCCCGACGTTCTCCACAGAGTACACAAACTTGGCGAAATCCTGACAATATTAACCTGCAAGAATATTGTGATCAACCTTGTGAACCAGTTACCAACTAGTATATGCTGTATACAATATGATAGACTTTTGTATTAAAAAAAATAAACAAATTAAAGCTATAGGTACATTGTAATCCTTGGTGTGATTGAAAAAAGTGTCCTAGGTTGTATTACTTAATTAAAATAATGATGAGCATATTGAACTGTTTTTCGTATTTATGCCTTATAAACTTGATATATTACACATGATAAAATGAAACTGCAAGAATTATGAAAAAGATACTCCACTTTGGGGGCAAATCCCATTTGCTTTTCCTAAAACAAGAGTGCTGCTTGAAAATCAGCTCAATAAATCATGTGTGCAGAAGAGCAAGAGCAGGATCTGTCCCCAAATGACTTTTTAGGATTTTTTTTTAAATGGGGCTTTGGTTAATGTACTATGTAATAATTTTATTTTATAAAGTTACTGTACAATGTTGCCTTTTGGTTCATTTAAATATAATACCAAATAAACTTGAAAATTACAGTGTCCTAAGTTTTAATGAAATGGTTATAATAATTTATTACTCCATTGCTTTTCCTCTTTTTTTTTTTCCAGGGACATCAAGATAGCCATGAGATGTGAGTGTCTCATTGTTAGATAACTAAGCAGCATAGCTAGTTCCTGGCAGAATTGCTAATGGATTTCTCACTTGTGAAATAATAAGATGGCAGAAGATAATGAAAAATGAGTTTGTTGGGTTTCTTTTAAAAGCTCCTTTCCATCACCTTGTGTGGGAGATTAGCTCTTGACACTAATCATAATATTTCATTTTATAGGTTAGTTCATGACTGAGTTTTGCCACATCAACTGTCTTAACAAGGTCATGACTAATATTTTGGTATATATTTCACTTACATGTTTATGCAACCCCTGTCCCTTTTAAGTCAGTACTATAGATAACTATTTATATTCACCTATCAATAGGCAATCATTTTGCTTAGGATCTCTATAGGAATTTAATTTGCTGCTTTTGACTTGTTAATTGCAAAACCAGGCTGTCTTAAAATTCCAGGTGTTGAAACAAAGCTAGAGCTGAGCCCATCACTGAAGGTAATCCGGTATCAGGTGTTGCAAAGGGGAGCCGCAGAAAAGAGGACATTTATAAATAATGAACAATGACATGAAATTGTAGCAATGTAAGATCTTGATTTCCTCACCTCTACTGCTTAAGCACCTTTACTGCATTGCTTTAGCAATCCCAGTCAGGATGGGGACTGCCATGTGCTCCCTGTCTGGCTGGGGCACCACTTTGACCCTCAGGTGCTCACTTGTTGCTGATCAGGCTGCAAACCATCACAGGTCCCCTTGGGAAGGATCATGATTCACAGTTTAGCATTGGTTTCATTTTTGGAGGTGGTAGCATGGATTTGCATCAGTTTCAGGTTTTTCTGTTGTACCCGTCAAGTCCAGAAGCTTACAAGTAGAAGTGCTCTCTGGATTTTTATGTTAATGCGTGAATCCAGGAGCAGCAACTTCCATAAAAATGCAAAGTGTGACCAGGCTTGTGCCAAAAAAATCCTAAGCACTCTGGCACAGCATTCTTCAGCTAAGAACCTGGATATGTAGGATGTATAGGCCTCATCTGGGTCATAGCTGTGCTGCAAAATGGGGCAGCTGCCCGGTTTCTGCAGCAGCTGCTGGGTAGTCACTGAGTCTCAAGACAGAAAAAAGCTCCTACATGCAATGCTGTATCAGCGACCAAGACCCAGCCCCACACTCTCTGTGCTTTGAATGTATTGCTCACAGCAATTAATAGTACTGGTTGAACGAATTATTTCAGATGTAGCTTTGATGAATGGCTCTGCCTGATGCACAAAGGAGTGACAAGGAAAATACTGGATCTCAGGGTGATATTCTGCCCTATGATGTGCTCCTGTGGCTCCATCTTGTTGAGTCTGCACATGGAAGAAGAGCAAGTAGCCCATAGCCTGCCCATAGCAGCGTGGTCCTATGGAAAGGAAAGGTCAGCTGTCTTGGGGTGAGCTTTGGGAAAATCCAAGCAACTGTGGAAGTAATCATAAAGATGAGGTACCTGCTTTCATCTTATTTTTTCTTTATCTTTTCAGGAAAAGGCATTATATCTTGTAAAGTGCTGCTCTGCTATTAGTTATCCAGCAAGCTCGGTCACTTCGGGTGACTTCTGGGACCACAGACCACTCAGTCTCTTGCAGGCTGTTACATAGATCTTCATAGGCCACTCAGAAACTGGAGAAAAATCCTCAAAAAAGGAAGAAGTGGGCTGTCAGCAGCCAAGCTCCTCCTATAAGTAAGTTCCATTTGGGTATATTTATTTTCTGTAATATAGCACAAACTATGTGTAGGAAAGCTGTGAAGCTCTTCCATAAGCAACAGTACATCCAGTCCTTCTCACGAGCAATAGACTGAGATTTTCAAGGAAGTTAATGGTCCTGAATGAGCCTAGAGAAAGAAAACAACCGTGCCCGGCCTTTGCATGGTGCTACTGGGCATCGCTGGTCCTGGTGGACCAATAGCTGATGAGATGAGGAGATGTGCAAGGTTCTCTACTGGACCAGGGAAGCTGCCCATGAGACTTAATGCAGTATAGGGATAAGGAAAAAAGGTGGGGAGAAAGGTGTCTGGAGACTCGGCTGCTGCTGAGGCTGCAGGCTTTTAGAAATTAGGAGGTTTGTGGCAGCTTCCTCCCAGTTACCCATCCCCAATCCTGCTTCTCCCTGCTCTCCCACCCCCCAGATCTGTGGATTTTGCGATATTCCTCTGAGGCACTGAGCAGGTCTCTGGACAGGCTCAGAGCTTGCCTTTTCTCAAAGTTAACCAGATTTCCTCAGTAAATAGAGGAGATTTTCTGTCAAGCATTGATGCTTTGACATCAGCTAAAAGTCCCCAGAGGTCCAAGATCTCCTTGTCCCACTGGTAGGGCTGCCAGCACTTAAGGAAGTGTGACCTGGCCCTTTTTCTCACCATCCCCAAAACCTCATGAGACCACCTTGGAAATGGCAGGGTTACAAAGGCGACTCCAATTTGCTTTCACATTGGGCTTTTGATGTCAGTCTCTGCAACCAGAGAGCTGAAAACTCATTTCATTTATTGAAGGTGAAAATAAATGGATGAACTCAGGTAAGAAAACGCAGTTCTAATTGCTGATGCTTTAAGAAAAGTGTCAAATCCTGCTATCCACAACAAAATTGCTCCCTTTTCTGTGCTTACTTTGAGCCTGTATGTGGTGTGCTGTCTGCATGATGTCTCCCGGCATGTGGTGAGACTCCAGCCCATGTCCACAGCAGCGAGCGTCCCCCTGGAAGCAGGGAAAAGAGGGAATGATGTACACTAAAACAGCCCTACCTGGAGAGGGACTCAAGAAATGCCAATTATTCTGCCTGGCCCTGGAAACGATGGGGAGTCTGGTCCGTGTTGAAAAGTTTTGCAGTGAACTCTGCTTTAGTGACAGACGAATCTCTGCTTGTATGGAAAAATCCTCCTGATCTGCCGTCATGCCAGGCTGACACACTTACTACAATAAAACAAGTCTGAGTTGTGCTCTGTGTTTCTCCCCAAGTAATGGTGGGAGGAGAGGGGAGAACCAAGAAGACTGAGTCATTTGTCTTCTTTCCTTGTCTTGGTAATGAAATATTGCAGTTGAACTTTACCTTGCCTTTCTTGTTATTATTATTATTTTTTTGCAATGGTTACCTTTTAACAGGCTTGTAAAATTGCATTACTAAAATTTATGACTGTGTAGCAAATGTGTGCACATGCATTAATTCTGTTCAAGGCTAATGTCTCGTAGCTGCAAAATTAATGTTATGGTGCAGTTTCTAGTATGGCTAATGGCTGTTCAATAAAGCAGGGCTCATGCTTTGCTCACCTCATGACACTTAATTCTTTCAAATAGTCCTGCCTTGAAGAGTTGGCCAGGTAACCATTAAAAAAGGATACATGCACAGCACGTTGAGATGTATTTTTATATTTTTTTAATTTATTCAGTTAAAGCCTTGAAAATCTTGGCCTTGTAATCTGGTTCAGTTGGGTTTCAGCTCCTTTGTATGGCATTTAGTTTAGAGGTTCAAAAGCAGATGTCTCTGAATGCAATGAATTAAAAAAGTCCCAACTCTGGTCTGGAGGGGCCAATCTGCATGTTCGCAATCCTGGGAGTTATACCCTGTGCTGTTTGGGAGTGAATGAACAATAACAGCTCAGTAAATGATCAAATTGTGTTGGAGCATCTTTGCTCTTTTAGCCTTTAGGACCAAGAGCCTTTAGGAGGGGCAGTGACCTTTTTTTTCTCTCTGCTGGTTGACATGAGCTGACCAAAATAAGGCATCCCTGGATGGAGGAACCTGTGTGGGAGGAAAGATAATCTCATGTGAAAGCTCTCAAGGCAGTACCGTCTGGCTTCCATGTTTTGGGACCAGTTGCTTGATCTCTGTGGGCTTTAGTTTTGTGCCAGTTATTCACTATGTCTCTCCAGGCTTTTTCTTGGAATGGAGTCGTGTGGTTGTGGGGTGCCCAGGAAAAGAAGGGCCAGACACAGGCAGAGACATCTTACAAGCATTGTTGTGAGACTTATAATGGCATTGCCTGTATCATAAATCAGTCATCAAATCTTGTGGGGTGCCCAGGAAAAGAAGGGCCAGACGCAGGCAGAGACATCTTACAAGCATCGTCGTGAAACTTATAATGGCATTGCCTGTATCATAAATAGATCAGTCATCAAATTTGTAACTCTGGTGGTAATCAGTGATACAACACCTGGGAGATATTTGGCTCAGCTTGTCAAAGCGTTTTGGTATTGTGAGAATGATTGATGTCACCAGGAAAGGTTTTTGGGGAGAAGAGGCGAGAGAAGAGAGGAGGAAGCGCGACGCTCTGCGAGTGGGATTAGCGAGGGGCAGACAGAAAGACTCTGCTC
>NW_010180547.1:91938-117643 GCF_000695765.1 Mesitornis unicolor | reverse complement strand
CAGGAATGAGAAATTCTTGGACCAGTTATCAAGGAATTGGGAAACTCCAGGATACTGTACTCATGGGGGATTTTTACTACTCAGACATCTGCTGGGTAACAAATGCAGCTAATCACAGCAATAATGTACAACCCTAATTCACTATAAATTCTCTCCCATATGTTTAGAATTGTATTTACAGTAGGAAGTGAGGGATAGTTATTAATGAGTCAAGGTGAACTGCCATATACAGCCATATATAGTGGAAGGTACTGTAAGACAGACTTGAATAGAATCCCTCTGAAAGCATGGCTATGTTTCAGGTATTTTAAGCAAAAAGTGTTGCTGTAATTACTGATTGCTTTTAAATGCGCCACTTGAACTCCTCATTTCTCTGTAACCTTTGTTGACCTTGAAGCATGAGTTCACAAGCAGAGCTGATGAAGAATTATCCGCCAGATGAAATACGCCTTCTCGAATTCAATTCTGTCGATGAGGAGGTTGAAAAGGGTTAAGAAAAAAAATAGGAAAGGAACTGTGATAATGGCTGCTTAGCTCACTGGTAGGACACAAAAGGATGTTTTATTGATATACTTCTATGGCCTTTCTTCAGTTGCAGGCAATAATTTTGCCATCTAACTCACCACGGACCCAGAAGAGCACTGTGAGCTCAAATATATCTAACACTGAGGCGTGAAGGAGGTGTCCCAGCTGCCGGAGTTCAAGGCTGAGCACAGTTAGTTACTGATGAATTATGGTGTCTTTTCCTCCTGTTCAGCAATTCCCTGCTCCCTGGTTGCGCTTTGCCCTGTGCTGCCTCATCGGTGGCATGGGTTTATTTCGGTAAGGATGCTGTATGCTGAGCTCTGGCTTTGGCCTCTCATGGCCTGGGGATTTGCATAATGGCATTACTGCTTATTCCTCAATTACAATCTTTGAATATGCAAATCCGTTGATGCTGGTTACTGTAATCCCCCTGCCCTGGCTGGTCCCTAGCTGGGGAAGTCTTTGAGCCAGTTGCTGGCAACAAGGGTTTTCCTGTTGGTTACTCATTTTGAGCTGTGGGTGAAGGGGAAAACCACTTGATCAGCTACCTGAAATAGAGAGTGAGCAAAAATCAAAGAGAGAGGGCTGTGAAATTCAGAAAAAGGGAAGCTCTTAGTTTTGCAAGAGCTCAACTGCCTTTTCCTCTGTCATTTGCCTTGCAGGAGCTCACATTTGTGCTGCTGGTGAGAGATGAGATGAGTCAGTTTGCTCCATCCCACCCACTGCAGTGGAGTTTTGTCCTTGCAGTAACTGTCCTCAACTTCTGTCTGCCCTGCGTGCTTCTTGCTTGAAATCTGGTTTCAAAGTGGAATAGCTGAGATAACAACCAACATTTCTGAAGAAGGCTGTCTGGTGATCCACCTGCTCTGGTGGGGCTGGGTTAGTGCAAGGCAGGAGACGAGTTTGGCAGAGGACTTCCTTGCTTGGGTGGAGGGGTGGAGAAACCTCAGCTCACAGCAGCTGAGCATGGGCAACCTGAGGTTACCTGCCCCAGCTTGGTTGTTACATTGAACTATAGAAGAGTTGGTGAATTGTGGAGTGTTTGAACAAGTGCTGAGCTGTATATCTGTGTCTAGAGCAGGAGCTCTTCTTATTGAAAGATTAATTGATTAGCCTTTTCCACTTCTACTTCCAATATTTTTGGAACATGTAAAGAGAGACCTAACTGCGTGCTAACACTGTGTGCTCTCGTGGCACCCATGGTAGCTCTTATTATTCTTCTTCCCTCAGCCACAGACCGGCTACCTCCATCTGCACAGGCAGCATTTGTTGAGAAAACCAGTTATTTGCATCTGAGTTTGTAATGATGCTGTGAGAATGGCACTGCAGTGTGAGTTGAAATGTCCAGGGAGAGAGGTATCTCAAAGCTTTTGAAAGGAGCTCTTTTGCCTATGCATGGGAACATGTCCCATGCTGTTCAGTGTTAATGGATATGATTTATTTCAGAAAAAAAGAAGAAAACTCAGGCAAATGTAGAACTAATGATTTACGGGAAACAATGCTGTTTGGAATATAAATACAGACAAGCAGCGTATTTGTTGCTGATGGTGCTATGTTCCCTGGGATAATAAAGCCATTTTGTAACTATTTGTCTGTCTCTTGAGCTTGCACACATTTTTGTCTCAAAGTTTTTCATTTTTAATGAGGTTTCCAATCCTGAATATTTTTCTCAGATCAACAAAACTGGTTTGACATCCATTTGTAAAAGGCTTCATTGTAATGTATTAGTACATTCTGTTCTCACATAAGTTTCTTCTCTGCTCAGGATCTTCCCCAGTACTCCTTAATCAACCAGACATAGGGGAAGATGCCTGCAAATAAAGATGTATGTTGTATTGGGGCCTGCTGCTGAAAATGTCCTTGAGCGTTCCTGAGTGTTACTTTCATGCCACACTTGGCAAAAGCTTGTCATGCTCCTCTCCTGGAAGGTTAGTGTGAACTGAGACACTTGGAAAGCAAGTTTGCCATAGGTTGTAAGTGGTAGAAGTGAATAAAATTATCCAAGAACAAGTTCTGCTGCGATGATGTGTTTTACTTAAATATGTGATCAAACGAGAATGCAGCTTCTGAAGAACATTATTGGAACAAGAGCAAAATCTGGCAACTTGTTAGATGCCCTCAATGACTGTAGTCTTACTGAAGACTTTGATCACATATTCCTTCATCTCTTTTAATGCTGCTTACAGAGTTACTCTGTGTAAAAATGTAGTGTACGATTTACTTTAACCAAGGAAAGACAAATTCATTCTGAAGGCAGGAGATGTCCAATCTCTGGGCTTGAGTCGTGTGTAGATCTTGAATGATTTTGGTGCGGTTGCTGTGGAGAGCACGTGCCAAGGTGACTGACAGCAGGGCCACTCCAGAGAACATTTTTGTGCTTGTTATCGACTATAGTGAAGTAGAAAGATGAGCTTCTGCAGCCAGGTTTCATTATTTCAGAATTGGAGATGAACTTACCCATTATACCATACAATTTAGGGGAATCTGGATAACTCTACACTAGCCCTCCCACCAGCCCTGTCTGCACACCTACACTTTGAGCCATCTGGAAGCTCTTATGGGCCAGGAGCCATGGCCTGAAGCAGGACACTCTTCTCCAGGGTGGTTACTGAAGGAATTCAGCCGTTATTTAGTCCATCAGAGAGAGCTCCCACCATTGCTGAACTGCGGGTACTGTTCAGATGCCATTCGGCGGCTGCTGCACTACATTGCAGTATTTCAGGGGGAAAAGTGGAGAATGACTTTTCCATTTGAAGCCAGATGAGGGGATTCAGCAGACAGCATGTAATTACCCTCGCTGGAGCCAGGCCAAGGGAGAGAATCTGTGGCTCCCCATCTGCAGGCTTATTTTCAGCACTTCAAATGAGAGATTGCTTGGAACTCGTCAAAATTAGTGCAACAAACTTAGTTTCTGTCTGGACATCTTCTCCATCACGCCTACATCAGGCACCAATAACTCACCAGAATGACATACCCTGGACTGCCCTTCAAAGGCTCAGCTCACAAGCCCAAATGAAAGAGCAGCTGGAGGCAAGGAGCCTTTCCCATTCATTCAGGTGAGTTGTGAAGTGGGTAATGAAATTGCTATTGTTTTCCGTCATGGGAAAAATAGGTTATTCAGGCAAATAAATTCTGCCTGTGACTCTTCCTCTTACAATAGAAACCATGGCCTTAATCCAGTAAAGCACTTTAGTATGTGCTTAACTGGAAATTTGTGAGCAGCCCTGCTGACGGCAAGGGATCAGCTCTCGTGCTTAAATATGAGGAGTGGGAGCTGCCAGGTGGGTGGATGAGCGATGCGATCGCCTGGGGGCCCTGTCTTATTATCTATGATTATATGGGCTTAGTGTTTGGCTGGATCTGGGCCCATTTGAACAAAGCAGCGGGATTAGCAAGTGTGCAAATAGGGAGCAAAGCCAGAGGGTTTCAGCAGTGTCGAACACAACTTTGTTCCTCTGACAGAATGTATAGAAGTGAATGAAAAGGCTGTATGATTGCTGTTGCCATCCTGTTAATTAGGCTGAACTCATGCTTCATTAGTGCTACAATATGCTTCCATCTTAACAAAGCCCTATTGGGTTTATGGAGCCACTTTACTATTAGTAAAATGAAGCCTTATCAGAAAGCCCTGTAATTCATTTCATAAGACAAGTCATGACATACTTTGTGTTGAAATTGCACTGAAGAGACAGATTACTTGCTTAACACTTGCTTTTCCTAATGAACAGGAAAAGATGTTTTCAAAACTAAGTTATTTATTGTATTGGGAGCTCTTCTGACCTCATGCCTAATTACATTGCTTAGTCCTTTAGCAGTGTTTCAAGTAGTTCCTAAATAACACAAATTGAACTGAGCTGCTTTTGCTCTTGCACATTCTCTCAGTGGCATTGTGAAAATACCGTCAAGCCCTAAAACCCCTGTTTCTTACTATCACTGTGGGGAAGAGAGCTTTGCGTATAACCAGTACAATATCCCTGCAGCGGGAATGCAGCAGAAGCACTAGCACAACCCACACTCCCACATTCCCTGCTTGCAGCAATATGAAGCAGCACCGATCAAGCAGCATAGTGAAAACCTGACGCGTGAGCAAGAAATGACGTGTGCTGGCTCATTCACTGCCCCCAGGAAAACACGGCGCTCCCACAACACTGCTGGCAGCATCGTGGGCATAGTGTGTTTTTTGTAGTGGTGTTATGATAGATGCTGAGCTGGCAGTGATTTTCCTATGGACCCACTGTGCAGGGAAGGGAGTTTGGATTAAATCAGGGCTCAGGTCCACATTGGCCTCAGCTGGAGAGCTGCCTTAAGTCAATTCTGCCCTACCAGGCACCCTCACTTTCTCAGCAATGCTGGTGGGTTCCTGTGGCTGCCTTCAAAGCTAGATTTCTGCAGATTGGAATGTGTTAGGTCTAACACAAAAAGAATCCCAAAGAGCTTTTGCTAACCTTGGTTGTTTGACCCATCTATCTAGTGCAGCATATGGCAGCTCTCTGCAGCTCTCTAGTGTGGTCATGGGTGGAGAAAGAGCAAATGGGTGAGAAAGTGGATGGAGGAAGGAGTGACTTTTAACAGATCTACCACCGAGGGTATGAAAATTGGTTGAGTTCACGAAAGTATGAATTTGAGGCAGAATAACTTCCTAACCTGTGTAATTAATTGCTAGTGACTGTTAGGAATGTGTGGGCAGGTTGTGTTTTGTGCTCCAGTGGTTGCCTCATGCAATGACTATCTTCTACAGGCTGATGCCAAATGGCAAATGTTGGCTTCATTTCAATACAACAAGACAAGCAACATGGTGCTCCACCATCTTCCCCAGAAGGTTCTTCTTTGATGGATCCCTTCTGGGAGCCCCAGTGGCAGCACTGCTGTCTGCAGCAGGCAAAAGCAACTGTATCTGGCAGAGTGGGTCACTCATGGTGGAGTTAGACTCAACTCCATCCTAGCTCTCAGCTCTTCCTACCTGAGTGGTCTGGATTTGCTATTACTGATAGTAAGTTCAGAGAAGGGAGATGTGTAGCAATACCTTTTCGTTCTCATATTTCCTCCTTGCACCATTCTTTAGCTGTACTTCAAACATTCTTGCTTACTCATGTCTTCCTACAGTAGACCTAAATATATCTCCCTCCCTCTATTTCCGATGCTATACCTTGCAGACCTGAAATGACCCTATATGGGAGGGTCATAACAGCACAGTCCATTGGAGAAGAAAAATGGCAATGAGGTAATGCAGCAAAACCAACTGCCTGTAAGAGCATCTCTGAGCTGCTCAGCACTTCCCTTTGCTCCTGCAACTCAGGCTACTTGTCTTGTCATCCGACTCCAAGGCTGAAGGGCGTTTATTGGTGTAAGCCTGAGAAACCCATGGATTTTATCCCAGGGTGGCTGCAGTCACCAGTGAGTGTGGTGGATGATGGGTGCAGTCTCACGTTTGTGTGCCAGCTGCAGGGTGATTGCAGATACTCAGTGAAATCAGCACCAGCCCTGTGAACCTGGGGGAGCTCTGCTCGCTCACACCAAATCAGATTTGCCCCAGTGCTCTGAAATGAGTACCATGGTATGAAACTTAGAACTATGACAATTGGGACTTAGAGGTGATTTCACAAAAGGTGTATTACTTACTACTTAAATAGTCTTTTTTTATTACAGGCATGGGAAATGCTGCACTGTAATAAATTTTGGAAGATCCTGAAAGATGTTATTCCAATATGGAATAATGCCTTGATGCCTTAGGAACACAATCACCGTAAAACTCAGTTGTTGGTTTTTGCCAGGTTAGTTTGAATCTGGATCAGATCCCTTGCTCTGCTTTGCCATGGAGCTGTAGAGTTGCTTGAGCTGAAACAAAGAGATGGGACAGGAAGGAGCAGGGCAGGACAGGGATGGCTGTTTTGGTGGCAGAGACAGCTTACGTTGATTTAAATTGATCACAGAACTGTCATACAAGATAGGCAGGCGATTGCTAATGTTCTCCACTGCTTATGGTCAAGGACACACCTACAACTGTTTGGTCGCTTAACAAAGTTTCCTAAGCTCATTTTTGTATAGCTTACATATATAACTAAAAGGTAATAAAGACGACTAGGGTGTCAAATAGCAAGGAATTGTAGCTGCCAACTCATAATTGTGGGTTTTAGCATATAGAAGCCATAAGAGCATCTAATTTTCCATTCTCTTTGCTGGGTTTGTAATTGTGGATATGAAATAAGTAAGTCATTATCGATGCATTCCTACAGAGTAACTTCAACAACAGTACGAGGTGCAATCCACTTGCAAATGTCTAATCCAGTTATTCTGTTCTTTTTTTAAGATAGCCTTCCTGTGGTAAAATAACCATTTTTAAAAAGTGGGTGGTCAAAATTTAACATGTTGTGGAGCACAGGACTCCCTCCCAATTCCCTGTGCTTGTGAACTGAATTTGCAGGGATGGTGGATGTCATGCAGCACTGGACATATTTTGTTTCACCTGTCATATGCCTTAACTCACCACAGTATTTTGCATCTGGGTCAGCCATATTTTTGTCAAGCATTAACATGCATCAGGGTTTGCCAGTACTTAATAAAAATGCTACTGAAAACCGCATTCTTCCACCTCTTTATTGAAGCGGATTATATTGTGTTTGAACTGTGTTTGAACTGACGGTACACTCATGTGAAAACTCTTATATTCATAACCCACACCCAAGCAATAACAAAGAGCTCAGTTAATGAAAATCACTCTAAGGAAATCACTGCCCAGCCTTTCCAAGATCAATTAGAAAGATTATTCCAGCATCCCTAGCACTGCCATGCTGCTGTTGTACTGTAAAGCACCTCTTCCCTTTAGGAGGCTAAGGTAGGGAGTCTGACAATAGCGTGTAATAAACAGTGCTGGGAAAAAAGCATTTATGGTGCTATTACCACCATAAATTCCTACAGCAAAGGACAACACTCAGACAGTCTAAATATATAAGGTCTCCCTGTGAAGCTCACATTCAAATGAGCACAAGAATGGAAGGTTTGGGGCCAAAAGCTGCTCCCTGAATCAGGATGGTAGAGTTTGAACCACCTTGTCAGACAAAGGCTGGCAGAGCTTTTTCCTGGGGGGCTTCTGTCTTGGGACGACACCTCAGTGTGTCTTCCTGATGCTCAGTACATCACGATCAGCTGGAAGATGGCTGTTCCTCCAAACAGAGAAGAAAACATCCTTTCTGGCAGTACACCAGCAAACTCAGATGCTGTAACACCACAACAGATGGAGTAGCTGCCAGAGAAGAAATACTGTGTAGAGTGAGGAATCCAATGTTTTGCTGTGTGGCCATAAGCAGAGCAGTGTGGGCAAACCCTTGGCTGCTGGGATGTGATGATGCTCCACTGGTTTCGGAGATTATACCAGTTGATTATACCAGGAGATTATACAAGTTGAGAGTTCAGCTTTGTTGTGGGTATTTGAGTTTCTAAATGCCTTTGTCCTCCTCCTCGTTTTCCTCTCCTCTTGTGTCTCTCTTGATAGCAACAGGTTTCCCTCAGGGATTTCTTTTCCCGCCCTGCATCAGAAGATGGCCTGAGCTTTAATGACACAGAGCTGAATGCTGGAGTTTCTTAATAATTGGCGAAGGTCTTAAAATCTGATACTCTACTATTTATCGATAATGACAAAGTCAGAACCGCTTTGAATATTTGTCTGCTACTAATTGTTCTGCCAAAAATAGCCAATTTTTTAACTATATGAAAAACTAGTATTGCCAAAGCATTATTTTTCATTGCAAAATTGCAGCAATCCTTTAAGCAGTGTTGAAGATATAATTCATTGACTTATGCAAATGAATAACGTTCATAATAATTTTGGCAAATATTTCATTTAATGTAAATACAGAACCATTTTAAACTGCAAACATATGCAAAGGCAGGTAAGGCTTATTTCAAACAGTTCACAATGTGAAGAGCTGCTGCATTTTTAAGTGCCTCCACCTGGAGGCTAAAAGGAAGGAGAGAGAAAAGGGCAAACTTTTTTTTGCAATGCTCATGGCTAAATCACTGAATAACTACTTTTCGCTCTTTACAGCGGTGTTTTCATATGCAATGTGATTCACATGCTACACTATGAAACAGAAAAAGTGCCCCAACCCAAATAGCTTGGAACAGAAAATAGAAATACTAATCTTTACCCCTGTGTTTAAGTAAGAGGATTTGTGGAACATAGCAGGAAAAAAACTGAGGCATTGTTTCCCTTTGAACTAAACCCTCACTCTTTGCTCTGTAGCCATACAGTTCATTGGCCTAATACATTACAATGCATTAGTTTGGCCATGTTAGTTCATCTAAAATATGTTTCAACCCACTGTACTTTCAATATCACAAAACGGTTGATTTAGCTTTATGTGCTTACGCACTGCTGGAAAGAGAGGATGTTTCCTATTTGTAACGTTCACTAATTGTGTACGTCAGATTTCTTGTCTGAGCCGTTAATAAAAGCTTATGAACTACTGACTCATGTGATTGCAGTCAGAAAATGTCTTTATTTAAACACTGAAGGTGTTTGCCTTTGTCATGCCAGAAGATGGAGAAACTTCTTCTAATTCCCTCCATTGATAACTGTTATCTTTGCTTTTCTTGCTGCTTACAGCCGCCTTCAACAAAGGGCACTGCACAGCCCGGTTCTGCTTGCAGAGCGCTAATGACCATCCAGTGCTGTTGGTGGCTGCTGGAAACAGCTCTTAACAGCTTCATGGCTGTCCACACCAGGACAGTCCACCTCACCTGGGATGGAATCATAAATTCGAGTAATTACAAGCAATGGACAGCAGAACTGCCCTGTGTCAGTGCTGCAAACTGCTGCATGGCCATGCAGGGCTGCAGGAGCACTGATTTTGGGGAGTTTGTGGCCCTCTTCACCATGCTAATAGATCTGTTCTCCCACACTCTTCTAGTTCCCCCACCTCAGAATTTCATTTCTATGTGGCTCTTCATAACCAGCTCAATGCCCACCTTGAGGAGGGAATCCTCCCGAGTAACGGGAACAATTACTGTTGTAACATTTGTTGTCTCCCAACACAGCTTCCTCAGGGTCCTCCTCTCCCATCTAGGAAGCACATGGGAATCCTGCCCTTCACTCTTTGTGGTTAAAAGCTTACTGAATTCCATAGGACTCCTTTTCAATAAAAGACCAGTTTTCTACAAAGGCAACAGGCTGACGTTACCATTGAACTTGTAAGACCCAAAGACCCCAAAGAGCTTTGCCTGAAGCCCAAGAGTTTGGTTTTCAGCCAATGCCATTAACAACCAGAAGAAAAAAGTTGGAGAAGGGGATACACACAGTTTCCTTTGGTATTCTGCCATTTGTGTGTGTATTCAACTTTATTTTTCTTACTTTAGAACAACTCTTTCTCTCAGTCAGGGCAACTGCTGATTTCTCTTGCTCCTTTTCTAATGAGTCTCTTCTGGATTATCTCCACATTCCCGGAGGGTTTGTACCTGCATCTCCCAGGAAAGGAGCTGCTGCTTTTACGCTCTTCAGGTGGGACAGGACTGTGCATAGCTAAAAATGTCTTTATTTCTCACATTGGCATTGCCTGTATCCGAGTCTTTTCCCTCAACCAGAAGTTGCTGAGTGGCATGGCACCAGGACCAACAGCCTGGCCTGTCAGCGTGAAACTCCCAGCAGAGCTTGGGAAGTGAAATCTTGGAGTCATCAGGGACATTTTACCAGTAACTTCAGCAGACTAAGAATATCACTCTCCACCCTCTCCAGCAGGGCAAGACGGGATCCTGCTGGACACATGCTTTGCTCAGCACTGCCAGTTCAGGGTTGAAATCAATCATTTGGCTTTAGATTCAGTTTTAGTCCTTCCTTGAGATTTCCCAGAAGACATTAGACAAGCAGATAGTGCTTAAGTGATTTGTGACTTAGAAGATAAACAGCCACGTCTTTCTCATGCTGTGGAGGACACCTCCCTACCTCTCCCTGTGGGTACCGGCAGCTGGGGAGCAGGGGGCACTGAGGGAATAACCTTCAGTCTGCAAAATACAAATAATATCCAGACTGCAGGCCCTTGTTTAGATCTGCTCCCTGCCGCTAGCAAGGCATCGCAGGCTCTGCAGAGCCGGGGCTACACTCAGGGTTCCCAGCTCAGAGCTGTCATTTTTGTCCTTTGGCCCCTCACACCATTATGATATATGACAGCTGGACTCCAGATATACCGCACTGTAACATCTTGCTTTAAGTATTCCTTGAAGATATACACAGCGTTTCTAATTTTTAAAATGCTAATAAAAGGACTATCATAATTATTTTTCTGGTTGATATTTTCTCTCTGATGCACACACGTCTGAGCAGACAAACATACATGGGACAGGTTTTTTTCCCTCTTGTGTGCAAGACAGCATCAACGATGTTCTCATCCCCTGTTCCCATGAGGAGTTTAATCAAGAAATTGCTCATTTAATCAAAGTTTTCTTTAAGATATAAACTCAAAATACTTCTACTACCTTAATGGGGTCATCTGTGCTTTTCTGTTGATTGGCCCAGGATGAGAGAGAGAGAGAATGGTGGAATAGGAGGACCTAAAAGGGAGATCACACGGGTTAAGAAAATACGGTCCAACATGAAGGTGTGTAACAAGGAAGGAAGAGCAAAGCATCGGGAAGGTTGCGATTGGAGGAAATTTTGGGACAAGGAGTTGCAAGCTGCTCAGGGCTGGAGCAGAGCACTGGTTTGGGCAGGGCATCCCAATCAAGACGCTGTTTCATCATGTAAAAACACATGCAGCCCCATCTCCCAGCAGATAGGCTCAAGCTCCACCCTCTGTGATGGGCTGATGTGCAGCAGCTGAGCCTGTTTGCCCCTGTGAGGTGGGAGGTGGATGGCAGCAGTGCTTCTGGGAACAGGAGTTTTTGGGGATTCTTCTTGCTTCTGCTGTGGCTGCAAGGTAAGGGTCTGCTCTGGCCAAGGAGTTTGCTTTCTTCTTTTTGCCCAGAAAGGTAAGGATGTGAGCAGATTTCTCATTCTTGTTTTTGTAGACTTTACTTGGTTGTTGTAGATACTCTGCTGTTGGTGAGGCAGTTGTTTGGTTGGGGAGTTGAGTAGAAACTTTTCCCATTAGGACCAAACTTGATGGAAATGAGGTGGTTTGATTGTTTTCACCTTTCTTGTAGTGTTGTGGCAGTGCAGTTGGGTTTGTAAATGCCAAAGAAAGAAGTGTTTGGTGGTTTGCAGTAATGCTTACTACAGCACAGCCTTTAGCTGATGGCCACCACAACCACAAGATCAGGTCAGAAGCACTGGTGGTTTTGATCTGTGGCATCTTGTCCAAGGGAAGGCCTGACTTCTCTGCTGACGTTCTTGCCTTTGGCGTCATTCCCAGTAGGAAGGATCAAGAAAAGATGCTAAAATACAGCTGAAGTTTTTTTCCCTGAGCCGTAGTGGCACGGTGGAAGCACCATAGGTTTTTCTTCCAGCTAAATTAAATACTCTGTGTCTTAGATGATAAATCTACATTTTTTTGCCTTTTGTGTAAATCAGTAGTATTGAATGAAACTGGTGGAGTAATGATAATTCTCCAGCTGCTGTGTGGCTCTTGGTTTTCCCCTAGCATAATCTCTCTGGTGCTGCCTCCAAGGGCTCCTTACAGAGCCTGAGGGCTTTGCTGTCCTCTGGTAACTACAAGAGGCAGCCTGGGTTAGTGTGCTTTAGGAGAACAGAGCAATAATTGTCTGTATTTGTGAAGATTTTAGAGTTAATTCCAATGGTTGGGATAAATAGTGGGTTATAAAAAGAATAAAATCTGGATTTCTGATATCCATCAAAGCATAAATGGTTTCTCAGTGTACCCAGATTATCACAGTCAAAATGTAGGACATACTGGAAAACACTACAAAACAGAAAAAGTAGGTGAGGAATGAAATAATCAAGGATTGTTTTAAAGTTTCCTATGCAGACACTGAATTCCTGATGAGCAATGTTTTCAGAAGCACCAGAGCAACTCGAATCACATAAACACTTCTGGGAGCGTTTACCTCATGTATCATTTATGGATCTGTCTTGTGGCTGGAGCAGGGAGGTGAAAGGGAGAACAAGCTCTCTGGGAGCATTTACAGAAAAATGAAGGTGAATAGTTTTCACACTTCTACATGCTTTGCTCAAAATTCATGCAAAATTGTGACTTGGGTGCCTCTGAAGATGCACAAATATCCAACAAAAATCAAATAAAATATCACTTACATGAGTAACCACACTTTTGCAGGAACTTACCTCCTGCCCCCCCGCCTTGCACACACAGTAAGGTGCTCTGGGTTTCCAGCAGGACTTGGGCCCAGTTCCCCTGTGTTTTGTACCTGTTCATCTTTTCTGTCACATTTGGTTGAAGTTTACCTTCAGCATCAATTCTGATGAGGCCTGACAGCTTTCACACAAAAAAAGCAGAGCTCTATACCCTAATTTACTTAATTGATCTCAAATAAGAGATTAGCTCTCTTTATAAGTGATAATACTTTAACCCTGTTAATTTTCAGAGAGCAGAAACATACTGTTTAGACTTTGTTTGATGCATGTAGTAATGCCTTGGAGCACTTTTGTATTTTCAGTATGTCTGTGTGCAGAATATTTCCCTTCTGCCTGTGCCTATAGGAAACCCTTTTCCTCTCCTGCCTCTGGACCTGCTGTAACTCTAATTTAGTCTCTTCTTCACAGTTTTTAGTTGGCTCTGGTTTCAGTTCTTTGTCTTCCCAGAACATCCACCATGGCACCAGGACACACAAATGAAAAAAAAAACCTGGCTAAACCAATTTGCATGGACATTTCTTAGCCTGCTTTCTATTAGTTTCATAGAATTACTCTAGCCTGTTACGGCTGATTATAAAAACCATAGCCTTAGTGATCATCAGGAATGGTGCAATCTTTACTGTGAGGAATGGGATTTCTGCAATGCTTATCTTGGTGAATGCCTCAGTGCTGCTTCTGCAGATCAGGAAAAAGCTGATGAGAACGTGAATCCTTCTGTTGCTCTCCCCTATAGTTAAAAGGAGAGGTAGCTCATACTTTCAGTAATTCCTGTGATCGTACGAAGTCAGCCAACTACTATAATAAGAAAAATGTCATTTCTCACATGATAAATAGGGATATTTCATCCTAGAAGGGAAGCCCAAGTGAAAACTTGCCAGTAAGATGACCCAGGCTTGCTACCTGTCAAAGTCAAGCTTTCTGGCAGGCTGCTTATGGAATTTCAAAAATAATCTAAAAGCAGAGTAAAAGCTCAGGCTGTACCTGAGATCATCAAAACTGATGTTAACAGCAAACCTGACAACTCGCTCGTCTTAGAAAATCACTTGTGAGGGTTTTGCATTTTTTTGGAGCCCCCTCGGTGGTTTAGCTAAATAGATACAGATGTACTGAAGAGAACAGGTTTGCTTAGGCAGCATCCGAAGCCACATGGAGCCCTCAGCATAAGATGATATGCTGAGGTTTATGGACTTCTCCTGTGCACGTAAAGATGGCTGCAGTGAAGGGAGAGCAGCTGGAAAGTGAGCAGTAATAATCTCAGTGCCTGGGAAAGGTGGTCCAATAAGCAAGGTTAGTCCTAGAGAGTGAGACCTGACAAGAACACAGTGCTATGTTTCAGATGCGGGGGAAAAAAATAATAGTTTGAGAGGGAAAATAATGAGTATGTGCAGTAGGAAAAAAAAGTTTCACTCCATAAGGACTTGTGGTATGCTTGCTAACCTGTGAATGGATGACTCGGCTGCCTTTGATTAATCCTGGGTGACTAAATGGCATGATCAATACCTATTTAGTTCTCAATAGCTGCACACAGTGAAAGTCCTATATTCCAGCTGGGACAAAAGCAGCCAGAAATGACAATGCAGCAGTGTTTCTGATAACTGCTGAGCCGGCCGACTTCACCAGCTGTGAGGCCAGGTTCACATAAAACCAACTGGACACAGACTCCAAAAAGACCTAGTGGTGACCCCTGTAAAACTACATGGGTAATATGAGCTACCGAAAAGATGATAATAAAATAAAATAAAAAAATTGTGGATTTATAAGAATAGATCAAAACTTATCTCTACAGTGTCAGATATATTGGGAAACCTGCAACTGCAGGAAACTCCCTTGGGTTTGCTCTCTCTTATAAATTTTGACCTTTGACTGAGCTGCCCAGACACTCTTTGGATTTTACATTGGTTTCCCTCATAATTGGATGAAGCTCAGCAGCTTCAGCTGAGTTTCTGGGTTCAATCAAATCATCATATATATGAACTTGGAATCTTATCATGAAACACCTCCTGGGAGTTAACATTGCAGTCCAAAACCCAATAAAATAAATTCTCAGGAGAAGTGTTGAAGTGGCATCTTGTACATCTGCCCAGAGAAAAGTGTTAGATATCTTATGGTACTTTTGGCATGATTCAGCGATTGCACCCCTGTCCCTGTGTCTGCCTCTGCAGACAGTCCATGTCGCTGCCATGGTTTCTTCCCGCTCCAGACTCCTCTGTGAGGTTCCTCAGCTTGCACTAAGCTCAATCCATTTTTTTTCCCAAGCAGTGCAATAATTTACTTTCCTGAGGAAAGGCTATGTGAGGAGCCTTGTGTTAGTGTATAAACCTTACCTTTCATTGAATACTTGTTTTTCTGCACTGATGTGTGCAAGTAACACAGCAGGATATCTACCACCCAAAAAAGCCTCTTGCCTCCACTTTTCTATAGCATCCTTTCTCTGTCTCGAACAAACCTGCCTCAGTTCTCCCCTGTCTTTGATTTCTGCCTGGCCTACTTGTGGGTGCAGGCTATCCGAAGACTCATGGTAAAGGGGAAAGGTGAAAATACGGTAAATTTCCACAACTAGTCATTGAGCTTGAGCACAGTGCCTCATTGGCTGTAGCTTGTCAGTAAGCAGTTGTTATTTAAATTGTACTGTTTGTTATTTGGATGTTCCTGCAGAAGCCTTTAGTCATCTGCTTTTGTTATTTTTTTTAATAAATTGAAAAATATCTCTGGGTCAAATATTGCATTTGCATTTGAACTCTGTTATGGTGATAAAGCATTTCAGTATTTGCGTTGCTTGCTTGCAGCTAATGCTACGCCCCTGGAGGTTCTCAGAGTGGAAAGAACATTTTCTGTACAGGAGCCATATGTGTTGAGAAGATAAGATTTGTAATTGCATATTAAAAAAAAATACATAGGTCAAATGAACAGCTGGTCTAACTCTTGTTCTCGGGGAGCTTCCTCATGGCCAGGCTCAGCTCAGAGCATCTATGAAAGCATGGCACCAGTTATGGCACTGGTGGCTGAACTGCTGTTAGACAATTAGTAGGAAATAGCCTAGGTGAGAGACAAGGAGCATAGGAAAAGCTTTGGAAGCTCATTTAGTACGGTGAGATTTTTCTGAGTTAACCTTTTCACTGGGTTTCTGTGCCTGAAGAAACAGACTTTGCAGCTGGTGCAAGTGTCTCTGACAGTTTTAGATGAGCTGCTGAGTTTTATTTTGGTCATTACAAAGTTGTTGTTGCTCTGTTCTCGTTCCTACTTTTCATGCTTGGAGCCAGGCAGCTCAGGGTTCCCATTCATAACTTTGACAGGTCAGAGAGGTTAAAAGATTTAGAGGGATCTTCTGCATAGGAACTTTTTGGTTTCTGAAGCATCTCCGTGAGCTGACCTCCAGAACAGCCAGAGGTGGCTGAGCTGCCCATGCACACACCAGTTGGCACAGCAATTCATAATGCAAAAACCCTACAAATATTTGAGATTGTGTGCGGTGATATGAGTTTGGATGAAGTTTTCAATCCACTTCATGAATTTGAAAAGGAAGTTGAAACCAGAAGTCCAGCCCTCTTAAAAGGTGTCTGGAAATCGTGACATCAAGGTTGCTGGAGGACAGATTTATGTGTTTTCATCATACGCCCTATTTCTCTTGTGCTGTTGCTTGGCCAGCTCATTTTCTGCGATCCTTCTGATTTAAGATATAGATTGAGCATTCTCCTCCCAGTCACTCCCCTGCTGACAGTGACATGCTGCTTGAGAGGATACCTGGCAGCACAAATCCGTCAGGAATTTCAATGAGAGTGGCTTGTTTGGGAAATAGTAGCTCCAGGTCTTGTACATCTGCCTCCTTACGAATGCACATTTTTATGTGTCTAGAAAGGCAGTGTTTCTCTGGAAAGGTGTTCTTGTGGGTATTTTGCTCCTCTGTCTGAGCTCTGCACTCTGAAACAAGTAGGATGAAATCTTAGTCCCTTTCAAGTCAATGAAGGTCTCACTGTTAACTCTTAATTTCTACTTTATTTCCACTGGTGCCTCTGCAGGCCAGCGTGATAGTGATGTGTTTATGGCACCTGCTCTAAGATCTGTTTCTCTGCTCTTTTCCATCTCAGGACATTGCATGCAGTGATGTTGCTGCTTATCTTCATGGACGAGGAGACTGAGCTGTATATTGGTTTATTTATTATTTTTACAAACTCAGGAAATCAGTGGTACCAGTTAATTGAGCTATGCAGTGGTCAAGGAATGTTAAATACCCCAGGCACTGCGTGCAAGGGGTGAATACATTTTCTTGGCTATGGGCTGGCCAGACTTAGCCTGAATTGCTGGGCTGATGAGATTGCTGTGCACAACCTGGGCTCCTTGGTGCTCTGTGCTGCAGCTCCTGTTACCCACAGCATTGGCTGAGGATGGTTGAGGACCTCTGCCATGGTCTGAGCTGCAGCTGGGGATGGCAAAGACCAGAGGACAAGTCCCTGTGTGTCTGTCAGTAACTGTGATGTGCTCTGATGAAGGTGTGCTGGGATTGCTGGTGCTCACCTCCATGTGCTAGGGCTGGGGGGCTATAGGGGAGACTCGCCAGGCTGAGCATCTCGGGTGGGAGGAAGTTCCTGAGCTGCCCTGCTGGGATGCGAGCAGTCTGCAGCCAGTGCAGGAGCAAACTGTAGGGTATGTAACGAATTTGCTAGGAAAAGTAGGTTTATTAAGGGCAGCTTCGAGGAAAGTCACTCTAAACTCAAGCACCCAAACTGCCCCCACACACCACCTTCGGCTGTCGACCCCTCTTGTTGGTCTAACAAGGGAAGAGGTGTGTGTTTAAGAGAGAACTATCATACACTGTGCTCATCCCTCATGTTGATTTGAGAAATAAAGTGTGTTATGGAGAACTTCTCCCCTAATTCATTTTAGGTTAATGGGTGAAAAGAGCTGGCACAGCTTGAAAAGTGCAACGCATGTAGTTTGGGAAAGTCTCAAGTCACAGTGGGAAGAGTTAAACTGCGCTTAGTCTTGTTAATCTGATTTATTATAAGCAAAGACACTCCAAGCAAAATAGCAATCCCTTAGATTTTTGTAAGAGATCTGACAACTGTTTTGCAGAGGCATCTGATAACGTTTAAGAATATTAAAAAAGCATATATAATTGCCTCCTAGGAGAGGCATTTGTGCAGTGGAAGTCAAGAGAGTAGAACGTGGCAGATTTAATGAATAACAGTAAAGAAAAGCTGAACTCTCAGAAATTATATTATAAAAGTGTGATGTCTAAAGAATATTTTCAGAGTAGCAAACCTTTACACAAATATTTAGGGAGTAAATAACTTGTTTTCAAACTCGGAGACAGCATTTGTCCAGCAAGATACATGGACTTCTTGCTTTCTTGAGTAGCAAATATTGGACCCAGCCCCCCAGGTTTTGTGCCTTAGAAACCAGTGGGCAGGTAACCAGATCAGAGCTTAATATTGTAGACAGGGGAGAGGATTTGGACACTGGAAGCTTTTTTAATTATTATTTTTTTAAAAGTCTACTTGATCCTGAAACCTGGCAGAAATTTAATTTTACATTAAATAACATTGTGATAAGGATACTAAGAAAAGTAAATGTATATATCTTGGAAGGACAATACATAGGAAATTAGTCTGGGATGGGAAGAGATATAGACATACTGTGTGTGTGTATTGGTGGGATGCAGTTGCTGTGCTTGGCTCTGCTGCAGTCTTATTCCAGGGCTGAGGAGGCAAAGATTTAGAGATCCTGCACAGTCTGTCCCAACACAGCCAGATCCTGTGTGACAGACATTAAATGCACTTTCACCCTCAAATATCGCACTCTGTTATCTCTTTTAATGTTTTTAATGTTTTTTTTCCTCTCTAAATGATGGCAGGGATGTTCCAGCACCCCAGTGGCCTCTCTTCTTGTGCTGGGTCAGGGCAGCTGTGTGGGCAGGGGACATCAGGCAGCTTCTGCACATCAGCACTGTGAGCTTTGCTCATGCCATCCCATTCCTCAGCAGGCAGGAGGATTCATTGTGGAGGTTTGAGTAACTGTTATTTTACACACTATACTAGCATGCGCAAAGGACAACCACAGAGAAGAACAAACCTTCCTTCCCCCTTTCCTTATTTTTGGAGACATGTACAGGGATTCAGGAATGAGGCTGAGGCTGGCAGGAGGTGGCAAGGAAGTCACAGGTGCTGCTGTGACAAAGCATCGGCTACTTCAGCCCATGGAGGAGTTTTGCAGAAGGCCAGCATTGCATCTGTAAGGCACTCCTGGCCATGGGGGTGCATCTGGAGAAGTGCAAATGTGGGCTGTGTATCCAGTTACTTGTTTTTCTTCTCCAGACAACAATTTTAGGATGTAAGATAACATGCTGAAGGGAGGTTTGCTGTGTAGCACCCTGCCTGGGCTGCCCTGACAGATTGTGAGCAAATTCCTTGGTGCAACCTGGGTCTGCAGTCAAACCCCCGGTTTTGCTCTGGATAGTAAAGGCTGCTGATTCGGGAGAGGTCAGTACTGAATTTATGGCCCTCCCTGTCATGGGACAAAACACAAACGGAAACTGGAAGATGCTGTCATAGGCTTTACTTGAGCCTGATGGCAGCAAGACTCCTTGAGAGGTGATTGCAGGGGGAGCTCAGCTCTTAAGGAGATCAAGAAGATCCTGCACACCTGAAATGGGAGATGCCTGAGGTCCTCCCTTCTAGCTGCTTGCCCAAAACGAGGATCTGTGGAAAAATTTCCTCCACTTGACATCAGATCAATTTTCCCCAGCACTTAATATATGCAGTTTCGCACCCATTAACTTTCAGAGAGTCTGTTCAACGCCATGGGTCTGGTGCAGGCTAATTCTTCAAAGGCCTTGAAGCTAAATAGGCTACTCTGTCAGTGACACGTGAAACTGTTAGGAAGATGGATGCATTCAAGCCCTATAGCAGTGAGACGCTGTGGCTGTCAAACAGCTCTCTCAGAAGGCAGTGATGCCGTGTGGGTGCAAGCCCTCTTAAGAGGAAGCAAAGCGCCCTATGAGGCCCTGCAGATCTTCAGGGGATGCCAGCCTGATGCTGGAGGAGGATTTGTCCTAAAAATGCTTCCCCTTCCTTAGCTGTGAGGGTTTTGGGCAGAACACCCTCCTCGCTGGAAGAATGAGGGCTGGGAGGTGCCAAGCCCAACCCAAGAGCCCCTTTCCACCCTGTGGTGTGAGGGCTTCAGACCCCCCTGTCCAGCTCTCGCTCTTTCAAATCCAGCTGCCAGCCTCAGGGTAATGATTTTCCTTTTCAGCTTGAGAAAGCTGTTACTCAGGGTTGAGGTGGTTGTGTTTTTTAATTTTTCTTTTTGTTTGTCTAAAATATGAGTTTCTCTTTCTTCCATTCTCTGATTAACTCAACCTTTTCTGAGGCCAGGGGAGCTGAGGCTTGCAGAGATGAGGCCAGTTCCACTTGATAGTGCTTTGAATATATTGAGATTTTAAAAATACACACATGGATCTAGATTTATTTATTGCTTTTAAAGACCTATAATGAAGAGGGGAAAAAAGGTGGTGAAGGGACGTTGGATTCTAAAGACTTGATAACACCACCAACCTCTGCAACTTCTCTCAGAGGTTAATAATTTTTATACCAAGCAAAACCATGCAGTTCAGACAGTATAATCCAAAAGTCATTAACTAAGAGGATAATTCCAACTTCCAACCTTTTATTTTTAAAAAAATGTCCTACGGGGAGTTTAATCATAGAGAGCTAATCGCTTTCATTATCACCGGTACAAGCATAAGACCACAAAGTTCTCTCAAGAGCAACTCAGTAATATGGAGCCATTGGCTTTTAGGGTTTCAGGTTGGTTATTGCACCCCCTGTGAATATGTGCCATGAGTGTCTTGGCTCTTTGGGAATGCAACACTTGCTTTATTTCCTGCTTCCTCTAACAGCAGAGCACTCTTCCAGGAATTGCCTTAATGGCAAAGCCTCAGAGGAGCCACCAGAGAGGGAATTTCCAGGATTCTATAAAAGTTTAATGGGGTTCCACGGAAGTGGTTTGGCAAAAAAACTCAGAGTTGGGCTTTGTCTGTGGGGCTTTTAGCCATCCAAAATAGGTCTCCTGTGGTCATGTAAATCGATTAAACTCTACTGAATGTTTCCCCTGAAATGTATCTTTTCTGTTGAAATCCTGAATTTCCTCACTTTTCCCCATTGAAGGAAACACAAGTATTTGTTTCATAATCTCCTTGGCCCCTTCAAATTCAGAATGCCCTGAATGCTGGACTTGTTAGCAGGTGCTTTTTTCAGTGTGTTTTATTTCCTTAAATGAGACAACTCCAAGAGCCGCTGTGGCAGAAACCCTGCCCAGAGTGGTATGCGACGTGCAGGAGAGAAGGCTGCTCCCAACACAGAGTACCCAATATCATAGTTTGAGCGGTATTTAAATTATCTTTTCTGCTAACTAACAACTTCAGGAATGGTTAATGTCATGTCACTGGAATCCAGATTCCTGTGCATCCAGGGAATCAAAGGCAGGACACATGGATAGTGGCAGGTGGACCTGGGTGTTTAGGCTGCATCCCCACCAGATACAGGCAAGGTGAGCCCTGCCAGGCAGGGATGGCAGCTAAAATCAGACCTTGAAGTGTGTGCATTACACAGAGCATCACTTGGATAGGCAACACTAGAAATATTTAAATGTTCTGCAAAAGCTGAATTTCAGTACTGTGCTATTGTGGTTTTGTGTTGTGGGGTTTTTTCTGGGTTTTTTTGGTTTTGTTTTTTTTTTTCTTCTGAAACCCCATCTGGGGCCAGACTCCTCACTGGTGTGCATCGCTCTGACTTTGTGAAGCTGTGCTAATTGAGAGCAGCAGAGAATCTGTCTCTCTTGTGTTAAATTTAAAATATTCATACAATTAAACAGCACTTTGAAGTGCTCTGGAGCTAGCTGTACTCTGCTTTACTTTGGGTGGTCAGGAGATGAAAATGGAAATGTTTTAATTGGATTTGGTCCTAAGAAAGTGTGCCATGTCCTTGTTGGAATTTCCTTGCTAAGCGATACTACACCTTTTCCTCGCAGCTCAGAGAGCTTGGCCCTGTGCAGAGGGGACCACAATAAATGGTGAGTTTTAATCATCTCTGCTTTGGAGTGAATTAGGAAGGAGGGGCATGTTTTTATTCACTTAGCTGTGTTACTCCACAGAGAAGAATCTGAACCAAGGAGAGAACTCAAATGCATCTTGGCTGTAGGACAGGTTTGGACTCGTTTGTTTGTTTTCGGGGTTTTATTTTTGTTCTGTCTTTACAGTGGAAAAAACCCATTTACTCCAAGTTGCAGCTGCATAATGAGGTGCCATTTCCTGATATGCAATATCTAAAGGTCAGAGAAAGCCTTGCTGCTAGAAAATAATGGCTTTATGCACTTGCAGAGTGTGTGCATGCACCAGAATTTCCCCTCTCCATCCCAAGCACCAGCCCAGCAGTGGGCAGGAGCTGTGCAGAGAACTGGGGCTATGGCACATTCCCCGCGCATTTACACCTCTTGAGAAACTGCCATTACTGGTGACATAGCATTGAATTTTAAAATTTGCTCTGCTGTTGGGTGGGTTTGGTTTTTTTACATACTCATCTCATTTCAGATTCATTTACAAATCTTTCAGTCTCTGTTTTTGCAAAGCTTTCACTCCAAGTTGTCATATTCCTAAGCTTTGCTGGGTAACATCTTGGTGGTGATGTCTCTCTGGCACAGCTGGGAGATAACAGCAGATGAAATGTATGTAGTTTTCCCTCTTTAACAACAGCAAATGTTGATACCTTCACAAAAAGCTTTTTTTTTTTTTTTCTGGAGTCCTAAATAGTTAAATATGTGTGTATACATTAAGTGTATGCTTGTGTGTACATGTAACTGAAATTGCGTATGTGTGTATATATATTACCTGACATGTATATCTAAACATTAGCCACTTGGTAATATTTCTGGAAGGTTAGGTGACATTATAATGATTCAGAAGTTTACTTCCTTGAAAGTTCAATCTGAAAATCTGCAGGCAACATTAAATCCACCGACTTCAGTCACCAAATGAACTCGCCCCTCAAATGTGTATTTCTGTGACACTCTCCTTTCACTGCAGGTCTGTTTTCTAATTTTATTTTCCTCTTTCATCTTCCAGCTGCTTATCTGTCCTTCCAGATTCATTACCTCTCCTTTCCTTTCTCCTTACTTCCTTTCTTCTCCTGCTGTGTTCCCATTTTTAATGATTTATTTTATGTTTTATTTTATAATGTTTATATCTGCAGAATGAACTGGTTTTATAACCCCCAAAAATGAGTTCTATAATTTATTTTCCTTGTGTAGTTAATGCTCACTGCTGCTGAACAGCCTCTTGCTGATAGCGATGTAGACCCTGATACCGAGTGGCTTCACTGTGGTACATGCCACAGATTTTGGCTGAGTCAGAGTCAGGACTGGAGGTGATGCAAGTGCCTGGGGGTGGGGTAGAGCACCAAGCTGGGGTAGACCAGTCATCCCTCCATCCCCAGCTCCTGCCTTTGGCAATGGGAATTAACAGATGCTTAAACAAGAGCTGGGGGAGCATTCGGAGCAGTCCTTGGAGCATCCAGCTCCTCTTCCCCTTTTTGCCTTAGTTTAAAGCAACCAGTGACTTCCTAAGCTGAAATTGCATTTTGATCATTCCATTTAATAAATGCTACTTGGTCTTTACTTCCACAAGGTTGTCTAATCCTTCCATGAACGTATTTGTCCTCTCAGTCTTCATAATCCCGTGGCAGAGAGTCACTCTATGCATGGAGGAAAAAATATTTCCTCCTCTTTGTTTTAAACCTGTGGCCTGATCATTTCTGTGGGTACCTCCTAGTTCTTGAAGTGTGAAGCCCGGCTCATGCAGTGCAGATTTTATAGTGGGTTATGAGCCTCAGTTGTGCCAGGAATCTTTATCTCCTCCTCAAGGCAGAAACGCCTTGCTGCCAGCTGGAGACTGAAGTCCATAAATGCACAAACATCAGTGAGGGGGTGCATGAGGGCTGCAGAAGGTGCATAAATCACTGAGGGTATTTTTAAATAATAGCATGTCTCACTACATTCACCTTCTTTGAGTGTATTCGTCAACCTCTGAGTACATTTTGACATTCAGACTTAATCATACCTCCCAGTCAAAATACGCAGCACAGAACCATCTTGGAAGAAAGCTGCAGCTCCCTGGAGCCCAGCTCGTGAATAGATGGGGTCGGGCAGAGCAAGGCTGGGCTGATGGTGGAGGTTATGGCACATAAATGGTACCGGCTTCACAGCATCCTTGGGAAATCCTGGTGGCAAGCCACACTGCTGCTCCCCTGGTTATCCCTGTGCCTGGGTGGCAGCAGCTTGGTGCTGAGCAGTGCACTTCTGCTTTTTGCTCTGTTTTACAGAATCACAGAATCACAGAACGTTAGGGATTGGAAGGGACCTCAAAAGCTCATCCAGTCCAATCCCCCTGCCGGAGCAGGAACACCTAGATGAGGTTGCACAGGAAGGCGTCCAGGTGGGTTTTGAATGTCTCCAGAGAAGGAGACTCCACAACCTCTCTGGGCAGCCTGTTCCAGTGCTCTGTCACCCTCACTGAGAAGAAGTTTCTTCTCAAATTTAAGTGGAACCTCCTGTGTTCCAGCTTGTGCCCATTACCTCTTGTCCTATCATTGTTTGTCACCAAGAAGAGCCTGGCTCCATCCTTGTGACACTCACCCTTTAAATATTTATAAACATGAATGAGGTCTCCCCTCAGTCTCCTCTTCTGCAAACTAAAGAGACCCAGCTCCCTCAGCCGCTCCTCATAAGGGAGATGCTCCACTCCCTTGATCATCTTTGTAGCCCTACGCTGGACTCTCTCCAGCAGTTCCCTGTCCTTCTTGAACTGAGGGGCCCAGAACTGGACACAATATTCCAGATGCGGTCTCACTCTGCTTGCTAAGCACAGGACTGGAAGAAGTGAGGGGGGGGAGGTGGGTGGTGCAGTGGACTGGAGTGGCCACCCCATGTGGGTCCTTGTTCTCATTCTGCATCCCTGATCATTGGCCTGGGATTTTTGGAATTGATTTCTTAAGAGGCTGTGTGTAATGAGAACTGTTTTATCTCAGCATTTAGAAACCAGAAGGAAGGGAAAGCTGGATCCAGATACTGCCTTCAGGAACAAGATGTGATTCCAAGTGGTCTTTGTCTGGGTTTAATCTGAGGACAGGTTTGCCCTGTTTGACCACCTGCCTGCTGGCCACTGTGACATGGCCTGATAGCAGAAGCGTGGTGAGCGTCTCCCATTTGATTCTCCATCAGCACTGAGCTCTGCTGCCAGTAGCATGAAAGAGAAACAGTGGGAAGAGCAGCAGGAGGCAAACAGTGCACTTGCTTTCAATTTCCCCATAAGGAAGGAACAGAAAAAGAGGGATGATGAGGTGGCCTGCAGTGCTTTGTGGAAGAGAACATCTTTTTCAATTATCCATGGCTGTATTGTGTAAAGTATCAGCAGTCCCGGTATGTACTCCCCAATATCCCACTTATGTCAACATAGATCAGCTTAATGCACAGAAATGATACAAGATAGGAGCATCTTATCCACCACAGTAGATAATTGCTGGTCGCTCCATCCAGCCAACAAACCATACTCTGGGAATCCTTCATACTGTGACCCTTGGGGGTCATTTTAAAACTTGCAATCTCCTTTATCTCCTCCTTCAGCTTAGAAATAAGAATTATTTTCAGGAGTGATTCAGGCTAGTGACCCACTCTGTGAAGAGGCTCACAAGGAATACAGTGAAGGTGGGAGACCCTCAGAAAGCTGGGATGACACAAAGAAAAGCTGCGTGTGTGACCGCATAAAAAACCACTTTCATTAGGATTGCTCTCTACCCTCTGCAGCAATTTTCTTCCCGTGAAGCCCTGCGGAGAGGAGCATCCTCAAAGCTTCTTAATATAGTGGTCTCTGGCAGAGAC
>NW_010180547.1:57064-91907 GCF_000695765.1 Mesitornis unicolor | reverse complement strand
TCTTTCCCCAGTGCTGCCTCTTGATTATGTAGGTATGTACTGCAAAATAAGATAAAAAGTCCTCTTGGCGTCAAGGACACTATCTCCCTAGCAATCCAATACTTGCCAGACTGAGGAGTGAGACCAGATGTGCTTGTTGCTCTTGAAGTACCAAAAAAAGCACTGACTACAGGGTTATTAACTTAGGAAAGTTGTCCATCCACTAAGAACCATAAATAATCCACAACAGCCTCTCTGCCTGACTCCACATCCAATCTCCCCCTGTTTACGCTGATTCACAGCCAGATGAGATTCTCCTCCTCACAGCTGGGCAGCAGATTATTTTGGGTGAAGTTGTGATGAACTCAGCTGGAACCACCTGCTGCCTCTTTGAGTCTTGTTAGCTCCATGTAGCTCTTGGCATTAGCCTGGACAGTTGCTTCTGGGAGCAGGAAAGGACAGAGGGACCTGATTACAGTCAGAGACCATTGCCATCTTCCCCAGGATGGCAGCCAGGCGTGGGCACTGATGCATGTCGGTACAAGAGCTCAGTGTTATACCAGTGTGGGTTATGGGCTGGCTGTGGTTTGTGAGCTTACAGCAATCTGGGTAAATAGCTCTAGGCATGTGTGCTTTGGTACTCTGGAAGAAGTTCTGTCAGCTGGTGATTCAGGTTTTAGGGGCTTTGGCATTGCCTGGTGGGCCTGGAGATGGGCATTTCCCACCTGCTGTAGCAATACTGGTGCTGCTCCATGCTGCGGCTCCAGCTCTGGTTTCTGGGAGCTGGTAATAACTTTCTGAACTCTGACTTCAAAAGGACGAATAATGCAGAAGGGGAAAAATAGGAACTATTATGGCTGATAAAATGTTGTGCCTTCATTTAATTTCCTCTCATCTCTGGTAAAACTATGATAGTAGAAAGGGCCTGACTGTTTCTGTCTAAATTTCAATACTATTTGCATGCCTGACACTCAAACATGGCCTTTTCTTGCCTACATGCATATGCATCTACTCAGATGGCACCAAGCCTGCTAGCATGTTAGCAACGTGTCTGTTGCACTGGGAGAAAGTACCTCTTTCGACTTAATTACCTTCAATGAGAAAAACTGCCAAAATGGGCAGAAATGGCTTCAGGGCTGCAGCCTTTGCTGTGTCTCCTTGATCTCCTACCTAACATGAGAGAGTTACAAAGGTTGCTGCAAAGAGGAAGAGAATAATCTTCTCTTTGGGATAAAGTAATGGCTTAAACTTCAGCAAGGAAGATTCAGACTAAATAGGAGGGGAAAAAACCTTCTAATAGCATGGATGAGGGTTTCCTGGGGAGGTCATGGGGATTCCACAGCTGGAGGTCCTCAAGCAGAGGCTGGATAAATATTTATCGAGAGTGGCACAGTCATGGTCGAGCCTTCACAGGGTAAGAAAGTAGAGAAAGTAAATTGCTGAGATGCGGAGGCTCTTTCCAGCCTTTTGATTCCCTGAAGTAGGCAAAGAAATTTTCATGCTAAAAAAAAGTAAACAAAATAAAGCTTCTGCTGCTCATGCTGCTGCTCTAGGGCACAGAGTCAGGATATGAATTACCTGTGCCAGGAAATGTGAGCTGAACAGAACAGGACAGAATATGCTTTCCCAGCCTGTACAAGTCAGCGGCTGTGGCGTTATATGCTGGATCAGCTGCAGTTTGATTGTATTTACTGTCAGTCCTAAACCGAGCAATAGGGCATTTGAGGGGAAATTCAGATCTTTGTGTTCATGCATGTATTTTTTTTTTTTTTACTGCTGCCTTAACATTCTGGGGTGGCTAAAGCCATCCTCAGGAAACACTGACAGTGATTTGGCTACTTGCTGAATGTACCTTTTCCTTCTCTTTGCATTTACAAACTCTCGCTTTGGTTATTAACAGTCCTATATGCGCCCTATTGGTCTGCTTGCACCTTGCTTGCTGCAGCTGCTCTACTCTGTTTTGCATGGGATCACGTATATTGCTAAGTTCATGTGCTTTGCCTGGCCAAGTCTGAGAATGATGGTATTGATGCTATAAACCAACTTTGTCATTACCACAGAGAAAGGGCTGCTGGCTGGACAAGGAGAGCAGACCCTGTTGGGCTGCCTCAGGAGCACTCAGAGATGAATGCTTGACACCTTGGTGTGCCTCCCTGTTTTGGGAGGAACTGCAGCTGGCCCAGCACAAGTCTTCCAGCTCTCTGGGGCAGCTGGGCCATCTGCTGCCTGTGGGGGAAGGAGCTAAACCTCAGCTTCTTGCTGGGAGAGCAATCACCTCAGCAGAGGGGAGATGGTCATTTCCCTCCACAACCTGGTATCTGATGTGTGGGTGGTAGGATAACGATGCACCCCACAGGACAGATGGCCCAAATTCCACACTTGATCAGCACTCCTACCCATGAATGCATGAGGTGGTTTATCTGCAGGGAGTCAGCATACAAGGAGCCTGTGGAAATTCATTTAGCAATCAGCACTTGATTTTGGCCATGACTGCACCATAGCAGATGAGGCTTATGACTATCCATCCTCCTGAACAGAGGAGACACTATGAGCACAGGGTGAGGTAACTGGGTTTTTTTTCTATTACTTTACCATGGTCCCAGCTGCTCACCAATGGCTGTCTCACTTGATTTGGTGCCAAGTGCTTCTCATCCTGATCTTATTTCACCTGGAGCGTGGCAATTTCTGGATAAATCTGTGTTATTCACAGGTCTGAGGAGACGAGCACCCTGAGGTCAGCGAAGTGCTGGCAACCTGTAGCGATTTGCAAATTTTCCTTTAAACTGACAAACCGCTCATGCAGGTCTTGTCATTGCTGGAGGTCATGAATACATCTTATGTCTAGTTAGATGTTGTCCTGCCAGTAATACTGATTTGGGACTAAAATAACTGTAGTTTTCTGGCCATTGGACTGGATTGTGTACCAAAGAGTCCATCAGCAGGGAAAAATAGGTTGTCCAAAATAACCCAGGGGAATGAAACTGCTGCTTTATGAGAAGAGACTGAGTCTCCTCATTTGGTGAGGAGAGGGTATGGAAGAATGTGACTGAGTATTATGAAATCGTAGATTCAGAGGCTGAAGTGAACTCAGAACTGTTACTTACCATGTCCTGCAGCCTGAGGGAGGAGCTGGCAGGGGAGATGAGTTCCAGTGAGGTGCTTCTCATTGCTGTTGTGACCAGGAGCAGCAGTGCGGTGCTTGGCTGTACAGTGGCAACCACTGAATCTCTGCTGGAAGCAGCAGAGAAATTGCCTACTCTGTCAGCCAAGAGGGGATGTCCCAAGCTGCCCAGCTAGAAATGCCAGGCCGCAGCTGACAAACTCAGTACAGCTTGTACTGTGTGGATGTGGAAAAAACCCCAGAACAGCAGTCTGAAGAAAAGAAGCCTCCAAACTTTGCTGTGCTCATGTGAAAGGCAGTCCTGGAGGCCAAATGTGTATAAACATAACTAACTGGGTGGGTGGATGCCATACCTGATAGGATATGTGATGGGAATGCAAGCTGAAAGCCTTCACTGTGCATGTTCATGATAGGTCTGTGCCAACATTGCCAGCAATCAATGTTCATAAAGCCAGTCTTGAATCTCTTCTGAATTTCACAGCACAGCCAGCCAGGAAGGCCACTGGTTTTGCTTGAGCATTCGTTGGATTACGGTGCCACCAGCATCGTGTTGTTGCCAGTGGAGGAACTCCACGCGGGCAGCAGCGCTGTTACTTCAGTGGGAAAACCTCCAGCTTCAGGGTGACGGTGTGTCGCATCGCTCTCCTGCTTTAATATTCACTCCCTGAATTGCTCTCTTGGATGTGTTAATTCCACGTGCCTTTGTCTGCTGTTCTGCTTTCCTCTCACAAAGCCAGGAAAGAATAAATAGCAATGTAATGCAATGTGTGACAGTATAAATGCCCTCCAAAGAACAACTGCTGAGACTGTTGACATGAGACTTTGTAAGAGAAACAAAAGAAAATATGCTGATTCTGCTGGTTTGCTGCCTAACTCGTGCTGTGCCTGACTAAATGTTATGTCAGAGCTCCATTGCTCGTGGTTTTCCTATGCTTCACTGAGAAATAGGTGTCATTGCTTAAGTTATGGTGTTAAATCTCAAGCTGCCGGGTAGGAGGACTTACCTCTCTTCTATCAACGACCTGTCTAAACACACTTTTATGAAGTACAGACATTAGATGAGAAATCTCATTTTGTTTCACAATATTCTGAAATTGTTAAGAGGAGGAGAGAGATACACAAAACGCCCCTGACTGCAGCGCAGGGGTACCACCACCCACCTGCCTGTCACTGCTCAGCATCACTTGGAGGATGGGAGTGAGGAAGCTGCCTGCTGGAGGCAATGAGGACACTGGGTTCTTGTGTGGTGGGAACTGGTGTGGGACCACTGAGGTGAGGTTCAGAGCCAGGTCAAACTTAAGAGGAGGCTGGTTTCAGAAAAGAATATTAAATACTTGACATTTATGAGGGACTTAATGAGGGAGATCTGTATCATCCCCACCATCGTCAGCAAATGGAAGAAGTGGAGATTCAGGAAAGTGTTTAATCCAAAGTCACAGGGTGGGCTGATACCGAGAACAAACTTGGAGCCCAGGCCTAAGCACAGCTTGCTAAGACAAGGATGCTCCCTAATTCCTCAAATACATAGAAAGTCCATAATCTTATAGACCCCTTCTTGTCTGCCCTATTCCAGATGATTTGCTCCCCCAGACTGTATTTCTCATTCATGTTGCATTGCAGAGGAAAAAGAGCAGTGCCCTGAGAGCAGAGAAACAGGTGAGCCTTATTTAAAAGATGAAGCAGCAGTAGGATATGAGCTGTGGAAAGGATAATGTGTTAATCCACTTTAGAAGTGCTCCCTCACGATGGCCATAAGACCCCTGTCTCGTCTTGCCTCTGGAAACAGTTCAGGTCTGGAGTGCTGATGATATTGTGTAACAGTACATTGAAGCAGAAGAAATTCCCTTGCAATTAATGTCAGGAGATTAATAAAGTTGTCTGAGGCAAGGAGCTGAAGGTGGTGGGTGGTCCATGCTTTCAATTCTAGTGACTGCTGGTGCAACTGCATCTGTGGAGACCTGACCTCTGGGGGCCTGCAATGAGCAGAAGATGTTTCCAAGGCATTTTGTGTCTGCCCACAGGGAGGATGAGTCACTGCCACCCTGAGCAACAGAGATTAATTCAAGGTCATGGACCAACCTCTGGAGCCACCTTTCCCATTTCAGCGAGGTATTCACTTTAGACCCAGGGTCTCCTTTTTCCATTACATATTTTTATCTTCCTACCTAATTATCTTAAGGCTCTAAAATGTGGAGCAAGACTTAACTCAAGAGATAGTGATGATAATAATAACTTAGCATTTATCCAGTAATGTCCCGTGGTGGGAAGCGCTGTGCTGATCTTTAGTGCTTATTGATATTAGTTTCCCTCATGTATCAATCTGGGAATTTATCAGGATGAAAAAGCATTCGTTCAGTAACCTCCATTTAAAGCTACCATGGAGCAGGGCATTAATTGGATGCAGGCAGTCAGACTAGAAGGGTTTGGCAGAGCTACCCAGAGGATCTGGGCTGGCAATCTGCTCCCAGAGCGGAGTGCACACAGCAGCAGAAGCTTCAGGAGAGTCAAACCAGCTCTGAAGATTTACTGCAGGAAGGCTTTGGGTACTTAGCACAGAGTAGATGCTGAGTTTCTGCAGTCTGGTGCCCTGGGTACACAGTGGCACCTTTTCGTGCCTGGTTGCCATTCTTAGAGTGGGACTCTGCAGAGGTTTCATGTTAGGTGAGATGAATCCAGACCAAAGTGCTTAATGATGATGTGTAGCAGGGTTACTCAAAGTTTACAAGTAAGGTAAAGCTTTATTGCCCTGGGGCAGTATTATCACAGCTTCTGACCAGGAAAGGAAACTACTTACTACAGCTCTTGGTACAGCTTTGCCTCAGACTGGTTGTTCTGGCCATGGTGCTTGGGGAAGAAAGGGAGCAGTCCCTGTGTGTGGAAGTGGGCTGGGATTTACTGCCTGTGTGGCCCACCTAGGGATCACCTTTGGCTGGGGAGGATTCTTGATCAGTCTGAAAATAGCCCGGTACAATCTGACCCCCACCAGGCTTCCAAAGGCTCTGTGACAGCTGAATAAATTGCACAAAGCTACTCACAACAGCAGCACCTGCACATGTAAAACTGACTGGCAATTCCAGTTAACAGCATCTGGCAGTTTCAATAGAAGTGTCAACAACCCATGCAAAGGTTATTGGAATTAAAGGGAATTACAGAATTGGTTTTAAAAACTTAATAAGCTCATGAACTCAGAAGACCGAATACACAGGCTCTGGTTTTTAAAGCTGTTCTCGTGCATCCTTCTGGCAGAGGTTATTTCTTTGACCATCTGTGAACGCCAAGCACAGAAATAAAGCTCTTGGCAAACCTGCCTTTCACTGTTTCTTTCCTAAAACAACATTGTTCACGAGGTCCCCAGGCAGAGAAGCAAGTCATTAGACAGAAAAAAGGTATTGGATATGGCTGATGCAAAGGTTCAAATCACTTCCAGTCAGATGTTTTGACACGAATTTCAGGGACTTGACAAGCATTTCATTTGTGAAGTCTGCATGTAAACAAAGTGCAACACAGCATCAAAAACAATGACAGATTTTCCATGAATTTTGTTGGACTTTGGTTCAGGCCCTGCACAAGTAGCCTAACACCCCTGCAATCAGTGGGATTTTTTCTGATGATATCAGTAGGATTTCATCTACCAAATTCTACCTGGCTCTGAAACAGATTCTGAAGAATTTCTACTAGCCAAGCTGGTTACAATCACTTTGAGTTATCCCTTTTCCTTTGGAGGGCTGACAGGCATGACTGAGGGCTACTCAGGGCTAGAGAAATTTTCTGAATCCTCCCATATGTTTCCAAACAAGATTTCATCTTTCCTATCTCTGACCAGTAAATGCTCATCATGTGCATTGTGATATCTGCAGAGCAATTGTCAATGCTTCTGGGTAAATGAAGCCATTAGAGATTTACTATCAGGATGAATGTGAAAAGTTTCCTTTCTGATGTGATGACAATGATGTATCCTTGTACCTGTGCATCTCGCCTCTAAGGCACCTTTCCTGTTCCTACTGAAAGTCCTCCTGACTACTACAAAACCAGACTGAACCATGACAGGGTACTCACAGGCTCAGTGAATGTGCAAACAAGAAACAATACCATGCTTCAAAACCCTTAGCACAAACTGAAAACCCTTCGGAATTAGAAGCAGAAGAGATGCAAGTTCCCTGGTAATGAATGAGTGCATGTTCAGCCACCTCCCCATCAGCTCATCAGTCTCTCGTATCTAAGACTGCCATGCTAAGTTTTTCTATTTTTTTATATCAAAGAAAGAACAGATTTATGGGTGAACAGGCAAAAAACAAGTAAAAAGAATGGAAATGAATTGCTGTCCTTCATTAGGCCACTCCCCAGGTCCTTCATGCAGACATGAAATATGCCAGTGTAAAATCTTTGTTGTTTTACATGCTTGCTTCAGGAAATTGCCTGCAAGGATGCTCTCTAGTGTTTCTCTTTGCAAACTGAGTAACTGAAACCTAAATTAGTATGTCTGACAGGCTGCACACAAGGAAATGCCAGATTTTCTGGCTGGGGAAAGAAATACCTCTTTCAGTGGTTAATGAAGGGAGGGGACCACTAGCTGCTGATTTCCACCTGCACTTGGACACTCCTGTGCTGTGTAGCCTTGGGCACATCATTTAACCTTCCCATCCTGGTTTCCTCTTTTGCAAAGCTGCAGGATGAATGCCTGCCTTCCCTGCTCCTCTCTGTTGCCAGGGGTTTTATACAGAATAATAGAAATGAGTTCAATTTTGTAGAAAAATGAGATGAAGACCCAGGCAGTATTGCTCTCCTTTTAGCACTGAGTTATGTGTCCCATCAAGCATAGCTTTGGGCAACAAGGTGAATAAAGTAGCAATGTCATATTGCTTAGACACCTTATAACTGCACCATTTGTAAAGTTTGCCCAATATTAGGAGAGAGAGAGAGAGAGAGAGGAAGAAAGGCAAAAAGTTTGGTCTATCTGCAATTCATGCTTTGCTGCTTTCATTGCAAATTCTTCCTAAAGCAGTTGAAGGTCTAGCTGGCCTTGAATATTAGGGGGGGGGGGAAGAGAGATGCCACTTCCCTCTGAAAAATGCGTGGAAAAGACAAATATTTGCAATGTGCCTGTAATCTGTGTGCCATTCCTCTCACCAACTGGTTGTCACAGAGAGCTGATAGGAGCAGCATTCCACAAAAAACCCCCTCTATACACGACTGACAGCATTTCAATGATTTTTTTGAGCTTTCAGAGTTGGAATAATGTCATCACTGTATAACATTGCCAGATTCTCTGATCTCCACAAAAAACATAAACTGTATCCATAACGTTTGAGAACATTTCTCATTTGCAAGAATTTGCATTCCTAAGATGTGCATTAGAAAGGCAGAACTCTTCGCAGAAGCTGGCGTTCAGAGTGTGCAGGGCTGCCCGGTGCAAACACGTGCTCACAAGCGCTATGTACCTAAACAAGCAAAGAAGAAATATAGGCACAAAATAGTTTCCAGAGCACTTTGGAGAAAGTTTCAAGGGCGTTACAAAACTAACAGGATTTGAGGATGGGATGGTTGTAGAGCAGCTGCTTTGGGCTGTTGGAGGATGTTGGTGCTGGAGCCATGGTGAGAAGTGAGGCTTTGATATCTGCTGTGTGACCTGGAGCCCATCTGAGGAAAGGAACCCACAAGGACCCAGTCACCCAGGCTCAGCCCAGCAGTGACATGGGGAGCCTTGGGTGTTGCTGTCACCTTCTGCCTATGGCTGATCCTCAGAAATCCTACAAACCTGCTGTCTTCAGAGCAGAGAGAGGAGATTGTTGTGAGCCTGGCTGGATGGAGACGAATTAAGTCTTTTGCTGTGGTTATCTCAGTGAGAGCTGCTTGTCTCTGCCCTTGCACATAAAGGTTGAGGAACATCTCCACTGGGCTGGTTCAGTGCATTTGTTCTGTGCTCAGGTTTTGAGGCGGTTTTGACATTGGGGCACTTATCTGGATTCCTGCAGGCTGCTTGACGTGCCTCCTGGCACAAAAATAAGTCTTCTGACTGCACTGCTGCAAAATGTGTGTTTGTTTTTTTTTTAAGTTGAGGCTAATAAATGCAAAGCAGATGGGGAGGTGTCCTCTTTGCCTCGGAGAAGCAGTTCCACCAGCTGCTGAGGTGCACAGTGGGTCACAGCCTGAGCAGAAAAGCTGATGTCCTCCCGCACCTTTTAAGCTTGGTGGGCAGGAATGACAAACGCTATTTACTTATTTACTTTATTTATTTGTGGATAACAACTTAAGGACAAAAAAGTGCAAGGAAGTGTCTGAAATTAACTTTGGCTGTTCCATGCCCAAGGAAGAAACAAACTAATTTTGCTTTCAGGCTCAGACTGGTTTTTTTGTTTTTTCTCTTTCCATTTCCAGCACAGACAACAATTTTTAAAGAAACTTCTTGAAGTGAAGGTTTTAATGAGTTCTCAACACCATATCACATCCCTTGGATTTGCATCATTTGAACCATATTTCCAGAGGTAATTTTTCAAAGTGTTGCACAGCTCTTTCTCTGCATGAATGCCTCAGCATGAGTGATTCATACTTCTAAACTTTGGATGTACAAAAGGGGTCCAGGCATTTGAACAAAGTAGTATAGAGTTTTTCTTCTGTTTCCAGTGGTGTATCCATGGAAGGTCAATGCATCATTCATTCAGGAGAAAATCACACAACTGTTTGCATCCTCCCATGGGGCAAAGAGCTCTTAACCCATCTCAGTCTGCACGGTGCTGTGCCCTGCAGAAGAGGCAGATTTTGGGGGCTGCACCCCATGTGTCTCATCTGTCCTGCAGCGAGGGATGCTCTGGGGCTGTATAGCATATGTGCAGTACACTGACCTGTCTGATGAATCCATGGCTGGTCAGGTCCCCAGCTTGCACACTGCCCAGAGACAGTGGAGCTTTCTTGGAGGTGTTAATTAAATTATTGCTCTGCAGGAGGATATCGGAGAGCCCGTGGATGGAGATCTGCTCTTCCCTGTGCTTTCACCCCTCTTGTATCTGGGCTGTGCCCATAAACCAGAGTTTGCTTTGACAGCTCCAAACAAAAGGGAGACCTAGGAGAGCACAGGAAGGTTTCATTCACGGGTGTAATGACATCCTAAAAGAAAATAGTCCTCTTGTCCTGGAAATGGATACATTAAATAACTCTCCAATGTTCTCAGCTCAGTGTTCAGCCCAAGCATTTAAAACCTTTAAAACAACTAGGAAAACCATCTGATTTTACTGTGTCAGTAATGATGCCGCAGCTTTGAGAAATTAATTTCTTCCCCACTGCATGCTCTGTTTGAGAAATAATATCACATTGTGAGACACTGCACCAGGCTTCGCCAATCGCATTGCATAACAGGATGCTGGCTAATGATCCAAGATAATAGAAGGCGAAAGCTGAATACATTTTTAAAAATCATCACGATACAAAATAATACCAGTACTTGGTACTATGCAGGAGAGGAGAAACTCTTCTAAATGCGTTGCCCAGATGCTCCACCAGAAAGAATACATTTTCATAATCTAAACGGGAACAATCCACTTCATTTTTTTTTCTCAGTGAGGGAATCGATGAAACACCTTTGACTGGATGCTCAGCAGGTGTAAATCAGCAGTGCTCCATTGGAGCTGATGGATCATTATTTCCTACTGCTGCAAGAGGAAACTACGAGTAGATGCAGTCAGCAGTTAAAAGTTCTCTAGTCCCAAGCAAGGGCTTGCAACATTGGCATCATTAACATCGAGCAAAAACCTGCCCTCATGGTAGATTAATAACAATATTCCCATCAAAGCTTCAGAATACCTACAGCAGGGACACAGGGTGAAATCCAGCCAGCATCACTTAGTGTTAGTTAAATCAAAGTTCCGGGGCTTATTAAGAAGGTTAAACTTTGCAACAAGGACGCCGCAGCTTATGCAAGCGATGATTCGCCTTCCCTGTCCTTGCTTTGCAGCTGAGGCTGCACGTTTCTCACCAACACCACTGACAAACTTCAGTGAAAATCCAAAATTATGTGGAAAACCTCTGATCTTCCACTTCCCGGAGCCTGCTGGTGATCTCCCCGATATGAGGTTGAACATGGGAAAATCAAGAGTAGAGGACAGGGAGAGGACGAGAGTTGAATTGTGCTGCCCAACAAAGCTGTCCAGTCTGGTTTTTTGGCCCCTTGCAGTTCATTATTCACGGCTCCTTGGATGAATGTTTTATGGGTTTTTTTGTATTCAGAAAAATTCTCAGATCTCCTATCGAAAAAACCCCATCAAACAGGAGTATACTTGTTCAGTTTTCCCATGGAAAAATTTCAGAGTAATTAGAAAGCAGAAAGAATACATATGGCCAGCCATATAGGCAGAATAATAATCAAGAACAGCAGGGGGTGGGGGGAAGATTCAGACAGCTCTGTCTGTGAGACAGCCTGGGCTGTTTGGAAACTGTGTGCCCAAACAGCATCTGGTCAATTATAAGAAATGCATCAAATGAAATTCAGACTCATTCACAAATGAATTAAGACGAGAACGAAAGGGAAACATTTGCAAAGAATATAATTGGAATGAATAATTCAGACAGTCCTACCTTACCTCTTCAAAATACAAATATTGACTCCCATTTCCCATGCACAGGCCTGTGATGGTAACCATCCCACTGTTGCCTCTGTGGAGTGGTACCTCGGGCTTTTGCTTGGGGTCTTTCTCGCCGTGTGCAGCAGAGCAAGTCTCTCACCCCGTTACTATTTTGTGTAGCATTTATGCAAGTTTATGGTTTTATGGCGATTTGCTGTCTGATTGAGAAATGAGAGTGCTTCGTGCATAGCCAGGTGTGTGCAACAGGAGAGGAAGATGCTTTGTGATCCTGTACAGGAAAAAAATGTACCCTGTGGCCATGACTGAGGCTGGAGGGTCTCACCAGGAGCGTGTCCCCTGTGTGTGTGGGTTGGGATCGCAGCCTGTTTACTTGCAAAGCCTCTCTCCCTGAAAGCCCGCAGGTGTTTATTACCTGCAGGACCTGTTAGTTTTGATGAGTGGCATTTGGGTACCAAATGAGGTAATCGAAGTCAACAAGGAAATAAAAGCCTGGATGGAGGCACTCTTTAATGAGGTTCTGAGTCATATAGCATAGCTGCTTCTGCCTTTCTCCTACCCCCCTGCAGCACGTCATTATTCAGGACGGCATTTCTGCCTGTGTTTGAACTGCTGCAAAAACCAGAGGTGCAAGCTTAAAATTAACAACGCACTTGGCCCCATCCTGAACCGGTTCTGTGCTTGCTCAGCACAGAATAACGAGACATCCCGTCTTCAAAGAGAGGGCAGAGAACAAAGACACTCAGCAAATAAGTGTTTAGTTATAATATTTCCTCTAGTGCCTGTTTTTCTGTCCTCCTAGGGTGGTGTGCAAAACCAGGTCTCCTGCACCGCAAGCTCATTAGCTTTATTTCATCTCTTGAAGGGGTGGACATGGATTCTGACATTTAGCACGGAAAAGCAGATCTTCAGCTCCAATTTTGAGATTAATTGTTGACATTTCTCTTCCTTTATCTCTTTGATGTATGTAGAAAAAAAGGATATAAATATATATGTAGATTTAAAGGGAGATAAGCAGAAGAGCAGCCCAGCTAGAGGACAGCCTGGCGACACAGAGCAGAGGCCACTGCGCTCCCCTGGGGTATTAACGGGCTGGTGATTGCTCCTAATGAGAGAGCAACAGCAGTGACGAGCAAGGTGAGATTCACAGGGTCTGTGTGAGCACAGGAGGTGTCAGAAAAAGCATTCATCTTGCATTTCCCACTGCTTCCCTCCAGCATATGGCTCAGCCGTGAAGAGGTCCCTCGCACCGGTGCGTGCATGCATGGAGCCAGCACTGCACGTATGGCCTTCCTTAACGCTATATTTTTGTTGCCTCCTGCTATTTTCAATGGTGCAAAAGGGAGCACCAGAGCTATTCAGGCTACTTTTGATGTTTGCAGCAGGCTGGATGAGTGTTTGTGTGGTTCGGTAACAGTAGACAAGAGCAAATTGTAGCTCGAAATGGTCTCACCACTTCAGTCATCTCCACCATACTTAGCAAACAAATGAGAGAGGAAATTAATGAGCAGACATAGCTTGAAAGCCTGGACCTGCTGAAATCCATATCAATCAGCCCAGCTTCAGTAGATGCAGGATTTCTGTGGAAATAAGGCCCATCTGCCTGCTTAATGACAGCCCCAGGTAGTAGTCAGGTGCTTGAAACCCCACCACTGGGACTGGGAAGCCCTGGTTCAGCGCTGAGCCTGAGGGCTAGGGCAGGTTTCTGACAGATGACAAATTTAAAGTCCTATCTTGGTGCAGTGAAGGGATGCCTGTACTCAGGTTCCCCAAACTTTTTCCATTTTGGACCCTCTCCCAAAGAGGCAGAAAAAGAAAACCTATTACTTTATCATAGGTCCATAATAAAGGTTTTCTTGTTGCATGTCCAGCTGGTTTTCAGCCAGCACAGAGTTGCCAGAGCTGCTCATTGCCTCTCTAACCATGACTGTCGGGCACTTCTTGTGGCATCAGAGCTGAACCTTTCCCAGAAAAAAGCAGTTGTTTGCTGACTGTGTCCTCCCAGAGCATCCCAAATCTGCCTATGGGTTGCTGCCACATGGTACTGGCAGCATGAAAGTCAACTAGTGCCTTCAAACACAGCATCACTCCCAGGCAAAATCTGCCTCACGCAGTAGAGCAGGACCAGGTGTGATCTTTCTGTGATACAACATTGTTGATAGGGATTTGATCTTCCCAAGAACAGGAAAATGCAAAATGTTGCTAGAGGGACTAAGTACTTAAATCTTTTAATGAGCAAAAAACTTATCATTACTGCTACTAGACAGGAAGACATCGCCAGACAGTAAATCTGTCGTGGTGGTTATTGCCATTTAATATTGAGTCAATATAAGTAATGTCTTGGAGTCTTTCCACATAAACTGATAAAGCAGCCAGGACATGGGCTGCTCTCCAAGTAGCAAGTAGTTTGAACTTGAGATTTCTGTAATAATTTTTCTCACTCTGTGCTGAGGAAGAAAGGGTAGACTCGAGGGCTAAGGCATTTGCTGGAGAACTGGGTTGAAATCTTGGCTTTGGCTTCCTGTGTGACCTTGGGCAAGTCATTTAATCTCTCTGCATTGCTGTACAAGGGAGATCCCACTTCTGCCACCCTGGTAACTCATTTAGAGTCCCTGGGATAGAAGTTTTCTCTTATTATGGTTTGTATTATTGATCCAAGATCTTGTGCGTATCGTAGGAACATAGGAGACATCTGTGAAAAATTACTTATTCCATAAAATTGAGTTCATAAGAATCTTTTAACAGAGATCCTAAGTCCTTAACTAATTCAGAAAAACCTGGTAGGTGATTTGGTAATGCTATAATTTTACTTAGTCGTGCACACAGTCTTGGGAAATTCATCAATGTGCCTTGCCCTGGTGTTGAATTCAAACTGTGCAGCTCGTTGCTATTCCAGCAAAACCCACCTCAATGAGCCAAACCCACTGCAATCACACTGATGTGGGGTGCAGTCAGACTGATGTGGGGTGCAGTCACCCTCCCTCCACTCTTAGTACACATCTTTGACTTCTTTTGCTGTTTCTCCTTCTCTTTTTCCAGCTGTCTACACTGCTTTGGTCCCTATAGACATGGAGGGAGGGCAGATGTATCTTGTTGCTAAAACCACTTGCCTTCCGCTGCCAAATTACACCCTTGCTGGTGGTCACCAACCTGTGGGGTGATGCTGGGATGCTGCCTGCAGCCCCAGCCTCCTGCAGCTCAGATTGAGCAGTGATGGGGACATGATTAGACTAAGATTTCTCTTTGTTGCCTTAAAAAGCTTTTGCACTTCCTTTTATTTACCATGTATTTCAGCTCAACTCAGCAAAGAGCTCTAATGGGGTAAACATGGCAATACACTTAGATAAAACTGTCCCAAAGGGAAGACAATACAAATCTTGCTGGTTTGAAAAAGTCTCAGTCAAAGGCTTTCTTCAAGATACTGAATTGATGTAGCAGTTTAACAGTTATTTAAAATTTATATATTCATGCCTAGCATCCAAATAGGTCAGGAACCTATTGTGCTACGTGAGAAACAGACACATTCACAAGCACTAAGTCTCCAGCATATTTTTCAACACTGATACCCCCAGACTGTTACTGCTGCCACCAGTACTTGCCTCATGGGAAAAATGGGATTCGTAGGTGTTTCTTAATGTAATGAAAACCCTTTGTAGAAGAGTTGAAATTACACAGGCAGTTGAGTTTTCTCTGAAGTTCTGTTCTTGAAGGCTTTGTTTCAGACGAGGAAGTCTTCTGAATTGGTGCCACTTAACTCCTGTCTCAAGGCAAGCAAGTGCTGCAGTGATTCTGGGTCCGGCCACCCTGGTAATCAAGGCTTTGGTTCAGGATTGCTCCAGTAACCTTGCAAGGGAGTTTGGAAAAGTTTGTATTTCTCTTTTCCCTTCCTTCTGCCTCCAAACACACGTGCTCAGGTTGCTTATGCACTCCTGTACACGGCTGCAGGAGGATTTAGGTGCACAGAGTGCTACGTGCATGCACTCCTGTATTTCTGTATACAGTCGGATAATGCTGGGCTCTGAATAGCTTGACGCTAATATTTCTGCACGTTAATTTAGCAGCCCAGACCTTTGTGGCCCTTCAATCAGTGGAGGCACAATATGCCCAGAGGGAGCTGTGAGCGTGCAAAATCCTGGCAGAGGGGAAACGGAAAAAGAAGGAAGAAAATACATCTCCAGCTATAGCTCCTCTCTGCCAGCAGCGCGGCAGATGGTGGAGAGTTACTAGACAGCAGTTCCTTGAGACTTAGCATAAGCCAAGAAACAATAAAAGAAAGGGGGGGGGAAGAAGATAGAAAAGGGAATTTAAACAGATTGTTGTGTCACCATCCTATTCCTGCCACCTCAGCTGGAAATTAATCACATAATGTCCCATAAAGAAAAGCTAGCCCTGAAGGTCCAATCCCAAAATGGCTCTGCCTTCAGGGCATGAGTGAATCAAACCTCAGGTCAGGACAAGCGAAAACAATGATGGGAGGAGGGCAGTGCTGGCTGTGCTGGGAGGGAGAAGCCAAAACCCAGGCTCAGATCTGTCCCATCGATGTGTCCAATGGCTCTGGGAAGTGGGAGAACAATAGAAGAGCCGCAAAATCACCCTGAGGAGAGGCAGCTCCCCTATGAAAGCGTTTCTTTTCTTCGGGTGGGGGCAGGAGGCTGGGGGGCTGCAGCAGGGCAGGGGGGAAAGGGCTTGTTGGTTGAAGGGACCAGCTAGATGGAGCCATGAGTTAGCAGCATCTCGGCATCGCAGAGGAGTAAATGGACCGTTCACTTAATTGTAGATTTACAGCCAAGATGGGTACATAGGAGTCCATATTTCTTCATAGGAGTTGGATGGCCGTGGAGAGAAGGCTCCCTGGAGAGAGATCTAGGATATGGATGGACATTACTCATAAATACAGTGAAATAAGTTTCCCATTAGACTTAAATCCAGTGAGGCGGCATGAATCACCTTAAACATGCATAACTCTCTCATATATCACCACTGCTGAAGCATTAATTAACCCATAACGACCATCCTTAGACACTCAAAAAGATTTCATTCTTTGCTTTATCCCAGCACAACTGCTGGAGAAACAAAATGATGGTTTTGGGGTCAAACTGCAACCTGTGCATTTGGCACAGCAAAAAGATGCAGAGTTCTCCATTCTTCTTCTGGGAGGTAACTAAGGACTCATGGGACTGCATGGCCAAGGTGAAAGGGTGGATTTGAGGGATCTATTTGATGGCAGAACCTGTTAAGACTAAGAAACCTGCCTGAAATATGGGTATTTTCCATTTTAATTTATTGACTTTGTAGAATGCTACCCAAAAAATCACGTTGGCTTGCATTAGATTGCACAGATTGGTTTGAACTGGTCTTCGATGAGAGGCAGCTGAAAGAGCAGAGTAAAGCAAATAAAGAAAAGGCACTAAGCAAATAAAAAGGCTGTTTAAGGTGGCTGCATCCCCAACTGGAGCTCCTAGGATTTGTGTTCTTGCCAGAAGAACCAGAAGCCAAAAACAGAGACAGAAAAGGAACTAAGTGGAACAGAGAAATTAATCCTCAAGCAACTGAGAACAGGTGCTTCATTTGGGCACTTGGATGCGAATGTGCTGCAGTTGGTTGCTCTATCGACAGGGGAATTCAATAAGTGAGACTGGTGCACTGATGACAAAGCTCAAAGAATGAAAACCCGTGTAAATTAACTCCCTTCTGCCAGACTGTGCTTTATTAAAAAGCACAAGTTTTCAAGGCAATACCTTGAAGGTCACTGCTCCAGCAGCTTGGGCAAGAAAAACCTAAAACCTGAACCTCCTAAATGCCTCATGTAACTAAAGGGACCCAAGCTGCGACCCTTTATTTTCCTCCTGCTGACAGGAGGCTGGTGCCTGCCTGACTCTTGCAATGAAAATCACTTGTTCGGAGCCCTGGGCCATGGCAAGGGGAGAAGGAAGGGTCCTTACAGCTTCCTGCACCGCTGGGAGGGTGGCAGAGGAAAGTAAGCCCTTGCTTGGCTTGGCTTGGCTCCACCTCAGGCTGCAGCAGCCAGGACACCTGAGCCACTGCTGGAGGTGTTGTAAGGAGCTGCTAGAATGGGCCAACAACAACTTGCTTCCTCTGCTCCCAGCAAAAGGAAGAAGCAGGACAGGAATTGCACCTTTCGGGTAGGTCTCCAAGCAGCAATGCTAAGCGGCATCCCTATATTCAAATTTGCAGCTAACCTCACTCAGGCGATTGTTTCTGTTGAGCTGGGGTCTTTGCATGTCGTCCAGAGGGAGCTGGGCAGAGCAGCAGCCGTGATGCACCCATGCCATGGTGGGGCTGACATCTGCTGCTGCAGACAAAGTTATGGCATCCTGACTCCATTTGATGCAGGATGATGTTTCAGAAAAGACTTAAGAGCATCATGTCAAATATAATTATGAGACAATAACAGCCTATTAGTTCCAGTGCCTAATTTTAAACCTCAGACTGTCTAAAATGCCTTAGTCTGCTTGTAGAAGAGCTGTCAGCTCCTCAAGGTATAAATAAGCAGCGTAGAGAATGGGTAATCTCTGCCTGTCTTAGGGCCAAATACCGTCTTCCACAAAAGGTAAAATTCCCATTTTATCATTTACTCATTGAGATTTTTCTTTCTGACTAAATGTGAGCAGTTTCCCCTGGGATGAGCAGGCTAATGCAAGGCCTTTATCTGCTTTGACTCTGAGCCGTTGCAGTTCCTTCAAAAGACAAAGGGGAGAAGTGTCATCCTCTGAGCAGCTCAGCCCACTCCTTGGTTATCCCAAATCCGGATAAGCAGTAGCCCCTCTCTCCTCATCCCCCTGTGCACTGCTGGAGCCCAGCTCCCCGCACTCACCCTGACTCCCGTCCTCTGGGTTCAGGGACAGATCAGATGTTTGCTCTGAAACATCCTGGGTAATTTGCAGGTCAAATTATCTATGGGGAAAAAACTAATTGGTCACTGAGCATGAGCTGATAGCAAGATTTTTGTTGTTTGAAAGTTATTAGTTAATATTTTACTTATGCAAGGAATACCTTTTAATCTTAGAACACTGTTTGAGTAGCTGTTATAAATTGCTACACAAAATATACCCCCTCAACCCTGTGATGTAGAGTTGAATATTGTATGTATGAATGATGCATCAAAAGTAGCCCGTGTACTGAGTCAGGATATCTTCCACTAATGAAGTCCCTGAAGAAATGCACCACAGACCTTCTGAGCTGTGATATTCCTATGGCTTGGATATATCAAGAGATAGCTAAAACAGCGTTAGATATAAGATCTTCCTAGTAAAACTCACCAAAGCAGCACATAAACATCAAAGAGTATTAACTCCTGTTATAAAATATTCTTATGTTTGGATTGATAAGAAAGTAGGGTAGTGCCCTAGATGCATAGCTATGAGAATTAGTGTGGCTTGTGAACTGTGGAGGTAACTTATTCTTATAGAACTATAAACATTTTGAAATAAATTAATTTTTGCCTTACAAAAATTTATCACTTTTTAATTTGCACATCTACAGTGCGTGGTTATAATATACTTGATTTTTCACTGTCAACCAATGCAAACTCTAATAATGCTCAAAGTTTGCATATTCAATTGAACCAGAAAGTGTCTGATGTTAGCGCTCTCAAGATACTCCTGGCTACCTTTTATGGTATCTGTTGGTTCTGCTCATGTAAGTGAAACAAGCTAATTCCTTATCAGATCAGATCTTATCTTTTGAAAATAGACACTTTCACAGACCATTCCACACGGTGAAATCATAGGTTCCTATCTTCATTTCTTATCATGATATAATTAGAATATATCAGTTCTGCACCCTGAGTCATAAACAATGATAAAAAGCTAGTAATTGAATTAGGAATCAGATCCTTTTTCTAATCAGCAACTGTATATTGTGATATCAGTATTCATGCACAGTGCTAAAAAGTAAATGTTTGCAGGCTCGCTAGCAACTTCACTGAGCTCTCTTGAAAATATTGACTTTTTGGTGCTCAGCCTTGAATACCGCTGTTAGACTGTGGGCTCCTGCTCTGCAAGGCGCTGAAGGTTATATATTCAAGTCACATTTGGTAACTGAAAATTAAGTGATTATGAAAACACATTTCAGTAGCAACTCTCCTTTTCTGAGTGCTTTCTGAAATCCTCCTTCACGCTGAAGGTGGTGAGAGTGTTGGAGCACCTCTGCACCGTCGGATGGGGAAGCCATCATGCAGCGAGGAGTCTTCTGCCTGACCCGTGCCCCTTCCCCTGAGGATCAATGCTATCTATGCTCTTATATTGCTGCTCTGAGTATGTCTTCTCCCCAAAAAATGTGCCCTGCACAGATGTGCCAGGCAAACCACCACAGGAACAGTTTTGCTGTCTCACTGCCGCAGAGCCCCCGTCGCTCTGCTGTAGAACATGGCACTTGAAAACAAAGTTATCAGAATAAACCTTTCAGCTATGAATTGCAGGTATTAAAGATCCATGTGATAATTGTCTTATCTGGCTCCAAATGTGCTTATGATGCTGAGAGAGAACAAATTGGATTACGCCTGAAACCGGCTCTTCCATTTTCATAAATTACCCGGGAAAGCAGTGAGGGCACAGCAATGCAGGCGCCTTGCTTTTGACAGGCTGTGATTTTGTTGAAGGATCTTGTGGAAGAGAACAAGCAAACAAGCAAGCTGAGAAAGGTCTTTTTAAGAGGAAGGGATGGAGAGTTAAAAAACATTAACCAACAGTGAAAAGCCATAAAAAAGTGGCAAAGCTACAACAGAGGCATGGGGGAAATGTTATACTAAGTATCCTCAAACCAGGAAAATTTTGGGGAGTATGATTATCAGAGAAGAACAGATCTGTGTCCTCCAACTCCCACAGAGCCCATAGATCTGTCTTTCTCTCCCCATTTCTCTGCATTTTGCTGTTTGCTGTTGGAGTTCATAGCAAGAGGCAGCAGCCCCTTGCCCACTCCCACAGCCTGAGCAGTTTAACATCAATGAGTGCAACCCAGCTTTGCTGGGAATGTCTTCCTCTCATGTCCAGCACAATTTAAATGCTTTTTTATGGTGCTGGCGAATTTTTCAAATATGTCATTAATCTTCTACATATGGTGGACCTTTATGGCTAGAGAACTATGTGAAAATGTAAAAGCTCAACCTAAAGTTGCGGTGTGCTCCCACAGTGTACTGTCTGCCATTTAAACGCACGCGAGGGCTGTTGCTCAGGCTGGGAAAAGGTACAGGGGGGGAGTTTAATCAGAATGGCTTTGTCACCCCACACTGAGTGGGTCACAGATCCAAACCAAACGCAAAGTGATGCTGATATTCATGAGGACTGCTTTGGTCTTCAGCTGCATGGGACCAGTGAAAAGTATTGCTTTTGCTCCCAGTCCCCTAAAAGTCACTGGAAGTCAAATATTTCACTGTGTTTCTTCAGCCTGGAGTGAGTCGGGCCCTTTGCCCTGGTCACCTTGGCTAAGTGATGTCTCTGACAGAAGCCAACATCCAGGAGCAGCACCAGTAGCATTATTAAAAATACTGGACCTAGTCTGTGCCTTGGTGACACAGAAGAATTGCATAGGCCGTATGTTGTTTTACATACATAATTCTAGCTGGCTAGAGGCAAGGGGAAACAAAAGGGATGGAATATCTGAATGGCATTTTAAACTGGGGAAGCTCTTTCAAAATAGAGTAAGGAATGCAAAATACCTGTGACAAATATGAAAGCTTTTTGGACTCTGGTATACATTAAATCTTGAAAGTGTTTGGTTAGTGATATCTGACATATTCATGACACAGATGATTTTTACATTTCTCTGTCTTTCTCTCACTCTCACTCCTCTTTTTGAAGAAGAAAAGCTAAAATATTTGTCTCGGAACAGGCTTCTGAATTAATAAAATAGGTTTTAAGCTACTTCTCCCTTTTTGTCAGCTCTTTGCAAAAACTGTTTGCTAAGCTCTTTGCAGATCCTACGTGGATTTTCCTCTCATTGGTTTGCTCACAGAGCTCATTGAAAATTATTGATGTTACAAAAACCCCAAAAAGAAGCTTAGAAAGGGAACTCAGACAGTACTAGGAATGGGTTAGCATTAATGAATACACTGAAAAATGTAGCAAGGCTCCAAGAGCAGCAAGCCTGGCTCTTCAGGTGGGAAACCAGCTCTCACAAGGCACACAGTGGCCTGGTATGAGCTGAGATCTAGAGAAGCCTCTTGCAATGGTCTTGGGAAGCCTATGACCAAGGTTGGCTGTTTCAAAGGGACACCTATTGCTGCAAAATACTCCTCGCGGGTCTCATATTTATGAATGCCCCTTCCTTAGGAGCTTTGCCAAGTGAGGTTGGTCTCCTGGTATCTCCTGCAGCAGCCAAAGCTGTGGGATGAGGGGTGACCGGGCTGATGCCTCTTCTGCTCATGTTCCTACTTGTGAGACGGGAAGCCAGGGTAATATACGATACTGAAATTTTACTGTCTTCAAGGCTGATCGTCCTAAAGCCAACTGCCTTCATTTTTATGGCAGTAAATTGCTGGCAGCACAGAATAACGAGACTGAACTTTCTTTATTAGTCTGAATGTTCTTTATGGGTCTGCCCATAAGAGCTGGGTTTTTCAATTCAGTTCTGGCTTTCCTCATGCTCTCTCCCTATTTTCTGCTGATTTTTCTTTGCCTGCAAACATAACTAAAGGCCTTAAAAATTAGTTTCTCCCTGTCACCTATCCACTTACTTTAGCCAAAATTGTTGGCAGCTGGTAGCAGTGTAACTGCCTTTGAGCAGCTGAGCAAATACATGATTTATTGTTGGTTGCTTCCAGTTAGGAGAGAAATGAACATCAGAGCCTCATACCTTCGGAGTAAGCCTGTTTATGTGTTAGGAATGTATAGGAAAAAGACTCATTTCCCAGAGAAGGAAACCAAAGTAAGAACACACAGTTAGAACACCCCTTCCTCATGACACAATCTCATTCATATTCAAAATAATATTAACAAAACCCCTTTTCCCACATCATTCATGGTCTCAAGTGCCTTGGATTGTGTCCTTCTCTTGGCAGTGATGTCGAGCTGTATTTTGGGGAAGGTTCCATGTTGACCAGTTGCTCCCAGTCCAATCTAGTGGTAGAACAAGAGTGAAGGAAATGGACCACGGAACTGAAGCAAGTGATTGAAGGAGACAAAACCAGTAAGAGAAGAGTGCACTGGTTAAATCTTTGCACGTTTTCCTCATTCATTCCCCCTAAGGCAACATCTTTATTGTGGTCTTTGCTCCTACACAAGCCCACACATCATTATGGTTGTTTACATACCATCACTAGCAATAATAATAATAGCTAAGTAATAATTCTTCATTTAAATGTGATGAATGGCTGCATCTCTCAGTAAAAATAAATACATGGGGAAAGGGAAAATACATCATTGTTACTAGTAAATGAGGCATAGTGCAAGAAATTAAAATATCTGTCTTATAGAAAAGCAGGGAAAAACAACTTTGCATTGAAGCCTTAAACCAACAAGCATAAGGATCATTTATCGAACATAAGAGAAATTAATAGGAAAAAAGGATAATTAAGAGAGATACAAATGTTTGCTGAAGTTCTGTATAAGTGAGTACCAGCAGGCATAAAATTAGAGCTCAAATAAGAACATAGATTACAGTTTCATACTTCAGCTGACACACTCAATTTGTACAGGTTTTTTAATTTATTTTCTACATTTTTAAAAGATAAATGCATTGCATCAAGACAGACCCCATAAGTTCACAAGCTCTGAAATTCCTAGCTCTGTAATACAGCATGTGAAGTTGAATTTCCCCTTTTTGAGCAGCACGAAGACTCACGCATCTCTCTGCCCTGAGCACCACAGCAGCCCCCGTCCTGCCGAGCTGGGAGGGCTGTGTCAGTGGGTGCTGTCACCTTCCCAGTGCATGCAAACGTGCTCCACAGGGCACCCATCTCCCTCTGCTAGCAATTTCTCTACCATTTGTGGAGTAAAGGGATAAAATATAGGAAAGCATCCCACCCTAGGAATGCTTCAGGGTGTGCAGGGCATTTGCAGCTCCCTACCTGTTAGCCAGGTTTCCCCATCTCACTCCACAGTGTCCTTGGACAACCCTACTGAGCCAGGCAAAGCCTAGGATTTCGGGGGTTAATGCCTTGTCAAGGTTCAAAGGCAGTTCAGGGAAATGCTACCAGCTGAGAGCTAATAAGGCAAAGCTGAGCCCGCTCAAGCTCAAGGCTTTAGGAGGAAAGGCAAGGGAGGTGAGCAGCCCCTTTGCTTGTGGGGGTGATGCAGGGTAGAAAGAGAAGAGGTTGGTGATGAGGCATACAATGTGATGCTGCTCTTACACCTTTCAACACTTTGCTTTGGCACTTTCGGGCTTGTCAGGCCCACACAGTGGGTGCTGTGGCCAAGCTGTTAGCTTTGGGTGAAGATAACTCAGCTGAGATGCTGCTATAGGGATGGTGGCTCATGCTCTCACCTCTCTGGGCTCTGCTGGTCTCCTCCTTTTCCTCCTGCAAAAACAGCTGTGCTGTGCTGGGACAGGGATGGGTGCTGTGCTGGGTGGGATTGAAACCTTAGGGCTCTTCAGTGCTCTAGGCATCTAGAAAGTCAAATTATTGTCCCTGGTGGGATCAGGCTCTTGTTTTTAGTCCTCGTAGGTTTATGTTTTATTTGGTGATGTGCCATTGTGAACATAGCTCTTTCTCTGAAGCTGCAGTAGCTAGATTCATGACTTTGACAGAGCTTTCTGTACCAGCAAGGGGGAAAGGAAATAGATTGGAAATATTAATTTAATAGCACTCTAAAGCAGCTTGTCCACAAACTGCCACGCATCCAGAATATGTAGCAGTGAGGGGGCATAATGTTTCAATTTTTAAAAAAACAAACTACTTACAAGCTCATGCTGCAAAACTCTCACGCTTGTGCTCTCTAGTATAAATATGTCAATATTAAAATCATGCTGTTATTATACTTCTAAGTATTTCTCTATAAGGAGGCTGCAGGATAACTCCACTGGCATCTGTCTTGAATAGCTGGGTTTTAGCACAGCAGAACGCAGGGACCTAAGACCTGTTTCATCAAAGGGGGTCTATATTTCTGTTTCAGGTTTTTCTTCCTCTCCTGAACTGTTTGCAAACAGCAGTTTAGCCCCTGGTCTTTGTCAAGAAGTTCCAGCCACCAAGCCTTCAAAGACAGCCAGAAGTGCAGCTTTCTTTTTTTCCTCTAGGTCCTTTTGCCACTCCATTAAAGATGAACTATATTGTTTAAAAACCAAAAATTCAGGAATGAGTCAGAGGCATGAAAGGAAGTGATAACAATTAGGAACTGCTTCTTGTCTTTGATGTCCAGGGAATTGTTCAGTATTTGGGCGATTTCTCCAAGCCCTGCCTGTCCTGAGCACAGGGATGGCCTGGTGGCGAGTCAGAGCATCGGTCTGTCCCTGTTCATAGCAACATGGGAAAATCATTTCAAGGGCTACTCAGGTGGATTTTATGTAAGTGTTACAATAAGCCAACTTCTACAGACATTCATATTTATGGAAGAAAGCTAGAGAGCTGGCTGTTTCTCAGGAGTTGGTATCATTAATTGCTTTACTAATACCACACGTGTGTGTATATCCATGCTAGAAAAAGGCTCGAATTTCTGTGTTGTTGTGAACAGTGGCAGAGTAAAACTATCAACATCTATATTTAATGAAGCAGCATCGTATTCTTATAACTCTTTTTCTGAGTTAAACTGCTTTAGCTTTAATTTTCTTTTATATTAGCGAGTAAGAAGTCTCTCAGTGTGCCCATAATTAATCATAAACCCAGAGTACATTGTTTCAGTTTTGCAGAGATCCAGACTCTGCATATTCATTAAAACCCAGTTCAGCCTTTACTTTTATTTCCTAATGATTAATGTTGCCCCTGGCACAGAGAACTGGGAAAAGGTCTCTTTACCCCTGTAGTAATGCAAAGGCTGGGATCAGGCTGGGATCTTGCTCTCCTGGCGTTGTGTATCATATATTTCTTAGTGAATACTTTTTTAGGAGAAAAATACATGAGAAGCTGGGTAGCGTGGTTTTTTAACAATGTGGAGTTATCAGAGCAGAAAGATGAAGATTTTTAGTTTAACCATGAGAGAAAATATGGGGTACAGGGAGGCTAAGTTCTGCAATAAAAACAGAGAAACACAAAGTTCAGTGATTTTATTAGAAAGAAATAAAAGCACAAGCTGGGACCTTCATCTTTCAGAGAGTAGAAAAGATTCCTGTTATGGGTGAATTTGGCACAGGTGTCTTACAGAGGAGATGGGACACTCTTGCACACTGCAGCACCAACTGTCCTGTATAACGTGGGATTTCCTGCAGTACAAATCCTGGGCTCCTTATTGAAATGATATTACTTGGACAAAGGTTTCGACAGAAGCAGCATGCAAAAACAGTCCCAGTCTGCTACAAACAGCATCTCAGAAACATCTCTAGCTTCACGTGGCAGAAGCTGCTATGAGATTAATGAAGACACAGAGATTCAGTCTTGGCAAATAAAATGTTTGGGACATATTAATTTTCTCAAGGACTTTATAACCTCAGATTCAAATGTGACTTGTTAGAAAAGGTCAGGGAAGAGAGAAAGCCGAGGAGAGAAAGGGGGTTGCAATTAGGAGCATGTAACTGGAATAATTCTTCAATTTCCATGCATGATGAAATGAATCTGTCCTGACAGAGCTAGCATGAAGAAAGGATATGTTGCAGTAGGTATTTGTGAAATGTTTGTATCATCCAGAAGGAAAGGTGAAGCTATTTGTGTAGCAGCATGTTGGCAATACTTACACATTTGATCTGTTCCCTAAAAATGGTTGGGTGTGTGGTTTTGCCAAGCTCCAGATGGTGGATCCACATCCGTATTAGGAAAAATTAGGTTTAGACCTCAATGAGGTGTTAATATTTAAGCAAGTTTAAAACAGCACAGAGCTGAGAATGGTCTACAGCTGAGACTCTTGCAGTAGTCTACGGTGAGGAGAAAATGCACAGGAACTTCATAAAACAACTGCACCATGACTCCACACGCTAATTCAATACTGAAGGAGTGCAGCATGCATCCCCTTGTTTGGATGCTATTGAAAAAATGGGAAACAAAACCAGCTGAGAGTAAGCAACCACACAGGGCAGCACAATGGCCCTTCAGCAATGCCATAAATAAAGTTGGTCCCACCACCTCTGAGATATTCCCATTCCTGTTTTCCTAAGGTGCACAAAGATGCTCAGAAATGGCACCTCTTAGACCATTGGATCCAGAGGTCATTTAAGGGCAACTATTTGCCCCTTTCCAAAAGGGAGGGAGTGTTGATCTGCCTGAGGGTAGGAAGGCTCTGCAAAGGGACCTGGACAGGCTGAATCCATGGGCTGAGGCCAACTGGATGAGCTTCAACAAGGCCAAGTGCTGGGTCCTGCACTTTGGTCACAATAACCCCGTGCAGTGCTACAGGCTTGGGGACGAGTGACTGGAGCTGCCAGGCAGAAAAGGACCTGGGGGTGTTGGTGGACAGCAGGATGACCATGAGCCAGCAATGTGCCCTTGCGGCCAAGAAGGCCAATGGCATCCTGGGGTGTATCAGGAGGGGTGCAGTGAGTAGGTCAGAGAGGTTCTCCTTCCCCTCTACTCTGCCCTGGTGAGACCACATTTGGAATATTGTGTTCAGTTCTGGGCCCCTCAGTTCAAGAAGGACAGGGAATTGCTTGAAAGAGTCCAGCAGAGCCACAAAGATGATGGAGGGAGTGGAGCATCTCCCTTATGAGGAGCGGCTGAGGGAGCTGGGTCTCTTTAGCTTGGAGAAGAGGAGACTGAGGGGTGACCTCATTAATGTTTATAAATTTGTAAAGGGCGAGTGTCAGGAGGAAGGAGCCAGGCTCTTCTGTGTGGTGTCAGATGATAGGATAAGGGGAAATGGGTGCAAGCTGGAGCATAGGAGGTTCAACCTGAACATAAGGAAAAACTTTTTCACTGTGGGGCTGACAGAGCATGGCCCAGGCTGCCCAGAGAGGCTGTGGAGTCTCCTTCTCTGCAGACATTCAGACCCTGCCTGGACGCGTTCCTGTGTGACCTGGTCTGGGTGATCCTGCTCTGGCAGGGGTGTTGGACTGGATGAGCTTTCGAGGTCCCTTCCAACTCCTAAATATTCTGTGATTCTGTGACCACAGGCAAGGAAACTCACAAGGCTCACAGCTTGAGGGGATGGGGGCTTTCAGAATGAATTGTCTGAAATAAGCTGCTTTGGAACATCACCCACCAAATTGAGGGGATCTGTGTCTTCCTCACAGTGGCCAGCAGCTGTGGGGTTCCCAGGGCTCCTCTGTGCTCAGCAGTATCGGAACAAGCACTTCAGGGTTTCTAGCTGCTCTAAGAGGATTGCACATGGCCAGTCCTGAGTTGGTTTTGGTTTGTGTGTGTGGTTTGTTTTTTTTGTGTTTGTTTTTTGTTTGTTTGTTTTGGTGTGGGTTTTTTGTGTTGTTTTGGGTTTTTTTCTAATTTGAACCCTTTTTGAAGTTAACTTCTGAAATATGAACCTTTTCTGCTGCTGGAGCCCAGGCTGTGTCTGCTTTTATAATTTCTGAGAGCTCATTTGTACTCTTGTAAGGTATTGTATCCCATTCTTACCAGCTGAAAGATTCTCTCTGGGAATAGTTTACTCTTTGCCAGTGCATCTTAAGGTATATGATCAGTTCAGTTATGAATGAGAAGCTGTAATAAATGGGGCACTTCTTCCCCTGACCCACTCCATCCTCTTGATGTAGCACTCTTGGAGCTTTGCTAAGGTGCTTGGAGACTAATGCAGAGAGAAGGAAACGGCGCAGGGACTCTGGCTTAACCATTCATTCTGATGTAAAGAGTGTGTAGGAACAGTAGCTAGGGTGACAACCTGGGATTTAGGAAAGCTGTGTTCAATTCCCTGCTTCGCCATGTGTGACATGGCACCTCTGTGCCATGGCTCCAAATCTATATAACGGGACAACTGTATTTTCCTACATCATGGGGCTCTTGGGAAAATAAATGTCTTTAAAACCATAAAGTGTTCAGTTAACCTGACAATGAGATCATATAAGTGTATTACATAGATATGGCAGAATCCAATGAAGGTGGCTTTAAAAGAATATTAACATCTATCTTTTTTTAGTTTGATTCTACGAGAAGAGACTGTTCTGCACCTGCATTTCAGGCTATTAATCATCTTGCTGATCCATCCATCGTTCAGGATGTTCCCTGGCCCTGAAAACCCAAAAGAGCTTTGTCACGAATGGCATATTAGAATAAATATTTCTACCATTTGACAGAACTCCTGGATCTGACATTTCCTTAAGTATCTTATATTTTCTTCTAAGCTAACAGCAGTTAATAGAACACAGTGATGATTTTTACAAGGTGTCCTGTAACTCAGAGGAATAGCTTGCAGATCTGAACTTTGCTCATCTTTCTCCATGTCTTGCCTGGGCTCTAGAGATAGACCAGATCCAGTGATTAAGAAGTTCTGCTAGTATCAGCACTATTCAGAGTTTTGGCTGCTTTATCTCTGTCTTGCTTTTAGTCCCAGCTGAAATCAAGAGGTAGAAAGGCAAATTGAATGGGAGCGATTGTTATTAATTAAAAGGGAAAGTTAAAAAGTTATCAAACTTTTTTGGTGTCTCAAAAAAATGCTCAGGTATATGATGTCTTAAGCTTCTTGAACAAGTTGGTAGCTATTGCCTCTTTATCTGAGTCCATTCAAGCATAGCACATAGTTGATATGGGCCCCATGTAGCTTTATCTGAAACAGTTCTCCCAAAGTCTTTAACTATATAATTAAGCTCTTTTTAGTGACTGGAAAACTGCCACTAAATTTGAAATCTGTCATGGTAATTTCAAGGCTAAAGAAATTAAAATTAACAAGAGAGATTATTCCTAATTATTACCCTATCTCCGGCCTTTCGCACTTGCCTAAATTCTCTAAAACTTTTGTCCCTTCTATAGCCACCTGATCATCAGAATTTTAATTAAGGCTAATCAGGATCTCTGAACTGTGACTGCCCATAGATTACTCTCTTCGACTTCATAGTAGGTGTTCATCTCAAAGCCTCGTTGTATTTGTTACTTGCGGTGACACAGCTGTCATGTTTTCCAGATTTGATGTAGCTTTTCCTGAAGTTATTTGAATTGAATGAACTGAATTTAATTTGTAATTTCAGAGTAGATTACCATGTTTCTGCGTTATGGCAGTCTTGCAACAACCTAATTTTTTTTTGAACCATTTACTGTTGCCACTGATGCCATATTTAGATGCAGGATTTGATTTTTTTTCCAGAGAAGTATAGATGAACTGCTTATACTGGCTACATTTTTTGTTGGTAATTTAGGTTATTGACTTCAGCAAATATCTTCATTGATTCCTTGTAATTGCTGGCGTTGTGATTTTCAGTTGTATATAATAAGCTCCTCTTCACAGAATGAGTAATATTACAAAGGATAAACTCATATATGTGAAGAAGAACAGGGGATCTGTGCATCTGTCCTTCCAGGGGTGAACGTCCATTCAGAACGGTGGTTGCACATCACAGCTCCCCCAGTGAATAGGAAAGGAAGGGTTGTCTGAGAGAGATTGTTCACCAACCTATTCCCATTTATAAAATCATTGTCTGTCCTCAGTTTTCCTGTGGCAAATGTTTGACTTTAAAGCCACTGTTTTCTCTTTATTTTCCCTTTCATTTTCAGTAAACGATGCTGTTTACAGAAGAACGTGGCAATAGCTGCACTGGTTCAGACCATTAGAGGACTGTCTCTGGGAAAAACCAAGAGCAGGCTCCCAAGGCACAGGGCAAGGACACTGCAGCAAATATGAGTAATTTCCCAACAGATTCTTCCAGATCTTGGTAGTCAGAAGACCAGTGACTTTCTGAGGTGGAGACCCAGTGTACTGGTCTTGTACTAAGAGACCTGATCCTTCAGATTCATAAAGACTTTGGAAGGCAAAAGAGGGGTATGCTAAGACAAGTCTATGTCGGGGAGATGTCCCTTGGAGGCTGACATGAGCAGCTCTCCACTGTGTCTGCTCTTTGCCGGTGATACTCAGGGAAACGCGAAACCTACCACCAACGAGATATATTATCTGAGGTTGAACAAGAAAGTGATTACGGTACCAGGTTGCCATTAACAGGTAGAAAAAAACAAGCCTAAGGTTGTTTTTGCATCTCAAGTTGTGGGCTGATGTTCATTTAAGATGAAAACATCATAACTTTCTGTGATTAACTGTGAAACACTGTAAGTGAGGCAGTTGAATTTGTTCTCAAATACAGCCTGAAATACTTCCATCTAGGCACTTCTTTTTGAATAACACGGCCTTCTGTGACACTGTGGAGCATTTTTATGTGCAGACTTAATTGAGCCAGTCTTATTTATGGTGGTGAATATTCATTCTTGTTAAAGGTGATTCTGAGGGAGGCTAATATACGTTCTCACTTTCCTTTGCATCAGCTAACGGTCTGGAAAACAAATATACTACTGTTCCCTGGGAACCCCATCTTCCTATACTGGGTTACACTGGACGAAAGTAGTATTTCACCGTCCATCTATTTATTATTCACATCTCCCCAGTGCTCTCCTGAAGTTCCTACCATGGTGCATCAGGCACAGATCCAGTGGGCAGTCCGCGTCCCTGAAGCTGGCAATTTAAATCTGAGGCGAGAGACGATAGATGGAGCCAGAGAGACAAAATAGGAGGAGATAATTAGACCAAAGCCATCACTGCAACTGGCCATGGTCTTTGTACACTGACATTGTGGCAGAAGAGTGCTTAAGGGCAGTCTTGTGAGATGCATGTGACACGCTATGCTGAAATATTACCTTTGATACTAAGAAAGATCATTTTAATCAAAGAATTTGACTGCAGAGTGAGTTATTTTTATCAGTGGTAGTTCTTTACATTACATAGTTTACCTATCCATGGTTTATCAGGCCAAAGGCTGGCTTATCACATGCCAAAGGAGACATCAGCTCTTCGTGCAGATATAACACAAGACAGAGCTGCAGCTCTTCACAGGACAAGGTATCATGGCGTGGACGTATGAACTGTCTGAAGCTGCAAGCTGACTGGGACTGGTCTTGTAAATGTTCTCTTCTGCAGTGATGATGTTTCGTCATTTAAATTGCCAGAAACAACAGGACACACGGCATTAGCCTTTAACTCAGCTCTTTTACGTAACTGAACACAACGTTCACTGCAGTGAGGGATTGGGGGGATTGGAGCCTGTCTTTGGTGCTCATTTCCTCTTCTCTCAGCCAAGGAGAGGAGTGATACTGGCAGAGGGAGCTGATGAATACTGAGATTTCCTGGGTCAGTGCTCCTGTGAGCTGTCTGAAGACTTAAGCTGTGCCTCCTGGAAAAGGTCTTCACAGGGGCTACCCCTGCATGGGGGTCCCCAGCCCCACTTAGGGAGGTCTCTGGGTAAAATGAATGATAAAGGATGAAAAATTATCTCAGTCAGCCCTCTCCTCCAATGATTCTTGGTAGATGATCTCAGTCTGCCTTATAGATGTTTAACCCAGCCTCCATTCTTGACAAGAGCCTTTTAATAATAAATATTATTAAACCAGGAAAAGTGTAATACAATGAAATCTGGAGCCTAATGCTGGGAAATGACTGTCAAGATGTGGTAGATGAATGAAATCTGGAGCCTAATGCTGGGAAATGATTGTTAAGATGTGGTAGATGCCCCATCCCTGGAAATGTTGAAGGTCAGGTTGGATGGGGCTCTAAGCAACCTGATCTAGTTGAAAATGTCCCTGCTTATTGCAGAGGGTTGGACTTGATGACCTTTAAAGGTCCCTTCCAACCAAAATTCTTCTATGATTTTATGATTTTCAAGCTTTTTTCGGTCACCAAATACTGCTAGTTCTTCCATGAAAACAAGAGGTACAGAGCTTTCATCTATAGGTACCACCTATAGGTGTGCTAAGGTGATGTGGTAGGGAAAATCTTTAGGGAGCACCAAAATGTGTTGCTCCTACCCCAAAGCAGAGACCTTATCTGAAGCTCAGGCCAGTGTGAGGACTCAGAGATAGCTCATGGCATAGGTGGGCTCTTCTGTGACTCGTCCTGAGCAATGGCCAGGGTGCTGCTACAAGTATTGATTCACCCTAGCAATTTCTAACTTCTGGAGATTATATTGAGCTCTGACAGAAGCAACTTTGGGAAGTCACAGGCAGACCAACAAAGGAATGAAAAGCCTCTGAACAGTGAAAACAACCTTACACCTTCTCTAATCCTCTCTCCTTCCCAAAATGCCTCCCTATACGAGCTTTTGCAATTACCTCTCATTAGCCATTGACAATAAAGGAAGAGAAGGCATAAATTGGAAGCATGAATCATATCCCAATTTAGCCTGTCTCTTCTGCTAATAAAAAAAGCATACGCTTCTCAGATACTCCTCTGCATTAAGACCAAAAAGAAAGGCAGCAGAGGGAAAGCTGAACCATGCAGACTTTTAGAATGCAGTGATTTCTATTTTCCTTTAAACAAGTGAGTAATAAATTAGAAAATTTTCTTCTTAGAACTGTCTTCATCTTGTACCACCTATGTGCCTAAACTAGTTCTCCATATCCAAATGCGTGGGAGGAAAGCTTGGTTTCTGCTTAAGTGTCTGAATGTCTGGGGTTAACTGTGTGGCTCTGATGCAGATTGTGTGTGCTTGAGCGATCTTTATGTAATAATCTGCATTTTACAGATGAGGAAATAAAAGTGCCCTGACACAGCTGTATGAGACTGTTGCAGTAGGAGGGAACTCGCCTGTCTGATCTGAGAGATCCTGGTAACCCTAAATAAACCTGAGCTCACAGGCTTGACATGAGCATTAGTATTTTAGAGGGTTTCAGGCGCTATAATGATGGAGTAAGTCAACAGAACAAAAAGGACTTCTTTAAACAGACAGTGAGGATCTAAGAATCAAAACAACACTGGCTCCAAATGTTCTTTTTCTTGAAGCAGCAGAGGTAATGCAGATTAGGATTAGATTTTTGTAATGCTCAAGTGACAATATAAAGCCAACACTTGTGAGAGCATGCAGATATCTCTCAAGTAGATCATATAAAAACCAGCACTGATGATATCCTAGACAGAGATAAAGTAACGCAGCTAGGATGTGGGCACGCTGAAATAATCAAAATTATTTCTTTGGAAAACAATTATTCTGTTGCAGTGTTTTGTATGAGCTTTCCGCAGTGCTGTACTATATTCATAGCGAAATGCACATTTTTTTTCTGCGTAAGATCCTTACCTGTACCACCTGGTTAACTTATGAACCTCTATATTTAGTCTACAGAAAGCTGCAAAATTTAAACAGGCCAAACCTATTTCACAGAAAGAATCAGATTTCAGTGAAAACAACTGTGTAGTATCAAAACAGATTAAATATTGATGACTTCACAAATTCTACATGGTAGTAAAACAACCTTTGGTATTTGGACAGCGTATCAACAAGGTCATTGGAAACAACTTTGCAAAAACTCAGTGAAGATTTGCTGCATTGCAAAGACTTTGAGCTGTGCAAGCTAGGAGTTGCACTATTGTATGTTACTACAGCTTTTCAGGAGAGAAAGAAAAACAAGGCAGTAGGTAGCGTGCTCTATAAACTCTCACTTCTTTTCTCTTACGCTGCTAACTATGTATTGGTAGAAGAAGAATCTCTCATTTGAGTCAGTGCTAAAAATGAGCCTCTGGAAAAATGCCTCACAGTCCAATTCCCTGCATCACAAACCCCAGAAATTCTAAAGTCTACCACGATGAAGCAGCAGCGTTTGCCCATAATAGGTAACAAAACTGAAATGAGAGTTCTGGGGTGTAATTCGCACTGTTTGGTGAAAGTGTCCATACCGCTCCCCACAGGCCAAAAAAGTCGCTCTTCCAACAGTGACACAAACGGGAAAACAAAGTAAACTGTGGTTCAGGGCAGCATTTTTTCCTCTCCATAGCTTCTCCTATGCTGAAGACACACAGCAGTAGAAGTAAGTAAAAAAGTTCGGTTTCTGACTATAGAAAGTCCAGCCCTGCCCTGGTGTTCTCCAGTTGTGTCAACTTCAGCCACAAAAGTAGCTGCTGTTGAGGAAGTGAAGCTGTGGTGTCTCCTCTGGGGGGTTCTTCTTTTTCCTGGAAACCTTCCCTTGGCCTCTATCTGTCTTTGGGTCAGGCCTCCCTGGAGTCCTGAG
>NW_010180547.1:49701-57033 GCF_000695765.1 Mesitornis unicolor | reverse complement strand
AACAGCAGTAATGCGCCTTTCCTGTGTCACAGCTGGCAGAGGAGTCATTTGGTAGCAGTGGGGTAATAACAAGCAGAACAATTCAGATTATAAGTCCGCAAATCCTCTTGAGTAACACAGCTCAGGCCAGCAGCGCCAGATAATGAAAGTTATTATGTGAAATACAGCCCTTATTTTAGAAGTTAATGCTCATCTTTAGCTCCTTTAAGTTCTTTCTGTGAAAGCTATAGATGTTTCATCTTTCCCACAGCCTTTTCAGGCCAGCTGCATTGAGTATATAATATGCCAATATTTAAGATCTGATTCGATTTTATACTAAAAAGGTTGAGTCCTCGGCTCTAATCTGCTAATGCCTGTCACTTCTGGAGGTGAGACACCAGAAAAGCTTTCTGGCCCATCCTCCTTCCCATCGTTCACCTTTTCTTACTTGCCTTGGTCATGCTGCTTTAGTGTTTTCTGCTTTCCATCCATGCCAGCTATTGGAAATAGGTATCTGAACCCATGGCATCTTTGGGACCCCCATTGCTGCATCAATGGTTATCTGCAGCCCTTCAGGCCGAGCAGACACATAGTTCATCCTGCCCTGAAGAACCTGTCCTCTTCACAACAGAGATAAAATCATGTAAACTGGAAGAGTGAAACTAATCACATGTTTCTCTTGATTTAAAAATTCTGCAAGAATTCCCATGTTATCTTATTAACAGATAAAATCCAATATTATCACCTGTCATGGGAGAAGAGAAGGACGCCTGGAATACGATCTCCTGGGAAATACAAGACGAGAACACGCACCGTTGGTGGATCCAATTTTATTTTCTATTTTATGAATTTCAATAGATAGTTTTAAAAAGTGCAAATATAGTGAGATCCCTGCTAAATGCAGCCTTTTGCAGATATTTCAGAGTTTCTGACTTCATCCTTTAGTTGTATTGAAGCTTCTTGTAAAAGAGATTGCCGCTTCTGGGAGTGCTACAGCAGCTCGCCTCAGGCAGGTGCTATCTCTTCCAGCCCTCAGCAACTGCCATGGCTTGCTGCAGCTCCCTCACCTGAAGTGTGAAAGGACAAAATTTGTCTGCCTGAAGAACATCTATCCTCCGAAAAAGGCAGTTTAATATTCACCAGGTGCCATCCATCAACTTGGAAGTTCCCACTTTTGGACATGAATTGATTTATTCCTTTCATCGTCCAGGACAAGCGTGGCAGACACCTTGCTCTCTCCAGGCTGCACATCCCATCCAGGAGGCATTGGCAAGATAACAGGGTTTATTTTTCATCTTCCCCTGTTAGATAAGCTTCCGATCATGGCAGAGATGTGGGCACTTTGCATCACCCACACAAATGAAAACTCTTCCTATCCTACCCCATTCCTCATGTTAAAGAACGGAACAAAACCCAAATGTCCACAGCACAATAGGCAAAGATAAGATCACTATAAAAATTTAAGGGAGAAAAAAACCCACCAATAATGACTTGACCATTTTTGTTGAGGACAACACAAGTACTAAGGGAAGGATGTAGTTTTTTCTCCACCAGTCTGTGATAGGGGTGTTCATTTGCTGAACAGCATTTTCGTCAGCACTTCTGGATAAAAATGTTAATATTTGTGAGTTCTTCCAGGCTGTTAAAGCACCTAATAGTCAGCAGATGGGAGAAGGAACAAGAGAAGACAGAAAAAATTGATGCAGAGATCTCAAAGCGGTGAATCTTTCCTCTGATGTCCTCTGGGACAGAGTGTGGTTCATGTTAATGTCTCTTTGGGCTGGCATGGATGAGCTTTAAACCAGCCACACAGGGAACAAAACCAGCTCATACGACACAGAGGCAGCAGCTCTACTTGTGTTTTGGAGGGAGATGCACATGATGATGCAGAAACCATGGGTACCATAAGTCTCCTTAGCACTTTTTACAAACCGAGGCCATTTACGGCAGCCCAAAGGTTGCTCTACTCTGTACCAGTTGCAGATTTGGCCTTTGGCCGGTGTCAGGATCAGAAGGAGTGGAAAAATGTCTCAGCCCATCTTTGCCTTCCTACAATAGCTACACTGAACAGCTCTGTACTCTGAAAATCTGATTTCCTCAGAGCTATTTCTGGTATAAAAGCAGAGGATCACTGAAGTTACACTGATTGCAAAACCAGTGTAAAAGCGAGGGAAATGAGGTCTGCTTTTCTGTTAGCCAGTGTGTAATTTTTAGCTGGAGTGAGCACATTGCCACAAACCTGTCAGCAAACAAAATGTGCGGCGCTCAGAAATACCTGGGGAGAATGCGCTTACTGATGTGTGAAATGCCTCGGCTGTCGCTCAAGCGATCCTTGCAGCTCCAAGGACAAATAAGCAGCATCTGTGCTAATGCTCTTCGCAGTGTTTGGCGCTAGCGGCTGCATTTCGGGGGGCTGGTTGTGGAGTGAGCCCTCACCGCTCTTCCTTCGCTTGCATTTCAGTCTCATGTGAGTGGATGGTGCCTTCCAGGAGATTTTGGCACGGGTGTTTTTTCCCCTTCGTCCAACACCATCTCAGACCAAGTAAATCTCAGGCTGCGAGGAATGCAGTTGTAGTTGCTGTAAACCAAGGTTAGATGTTTCACGCTGTAATCAGAACTGGCAACTTCCAGTGAGCTTCTTTACTACTTAAAAGCAGAATTGGTTGTATAGTAGCAAGGTTGAGATGACGAGGGAGCAATTTCTCTCGCACAGACACAATTGGGGTCGTTAGGTGACCTGCTTTATAAGCTGTAATTTTAAAGCAGTAGGGTAGACAGCTAAGCATGTGACTGGACCTTGAAGGAATTTTTAGGATCCTCCTGAAAGTCCCCCAGCACCCATTAAAAAGCCCTATTGCTGGTGGATTTCTGGAGGTACAGTCCTGGCACTCGGAGCGTTCCCTGTTCAGTCGGCAGATGTTGTTCCTTGTTTGCAGTCTGCACTCATCTGTCTCTTCTTCTTCCTGCTCATCTATAATCAAGTTCTTGAGCTACAAATGAGCTATTCAACAACCCAAAGTGTTATGTTTGCATCATAACCCATTAATCCTGGGCGTGCTTTACAGGAGCTTTCTATTTCTAGATTAGTGGAGAGAGAGTTAATAGATGTTGCACAGACACAAACATCTTGTGTTAAAACTGGTTGTAATCATGTCACTCTGGGTGTTATTGGTAGCAATCAGCTATGGTCATAAGCAACATATTGACCTGTCGGACAGTATAACAATCCATAACACTTGATTATCCATTTATTCAAATAACTATTAGTTGTTCATTATCCCTTTATAAAATATTGATATACTAATCTTTCATATAAAGCATGACTGTAATGTGAACATCTAGTATTTGACTGTTAAGTTCAACTAATCAAAAACTCAGTAAGAAACAAGTTTTTGAAGCATGTGCATCTCTTTGACTGAAAGAGCTGAACATCGGCACCTAGTCTCATATTTATTTGATTGGGGGGCACTTTCTCTGTGTGTGTTTCTTGCCAAAGAGGAGATCGTACTATTATCAGAGATAAATAGACTGAACCCATTTCAGATCCCAGGCTCAGGATGGGCCAAATCACTCTCTGACTCTGGAAACGGCCAACCTGGAGAAATACCAAAGAGATTAAGTGAGAGCATCCCCAGTGTTCCTGGCACTGAAGACCTGCTCTGATTCAGCAAAGCCCTTCAGGATGTGCTTAAACTGAAGGGCTGGTTGGAGCTACAGCAGTTGGGCAGGGGAGGTGCACCACACCATGAAGGGGGTCTTCTTAAGGGAGCAGGGTGGTTTACAGGGCATCTAAGCACGCATAGAGCTTAGATACCAGTGTAGGACGCTCATCTTTATCATCTCAGGAGGTTGGAGGAACCTTGGAAATTTCAGCAGAACATTCAATTCTGAGACACGTTCATTGAAAGCTCTTTTATCTTTGGATGTGGTAACTTTCTCTCTCTTTCTGGCTCTTAGGACTAATAAGAGCAAAGCTAGCTAACGCTTATGAAAATACTTTGTACAGCTTCCAAGCTGGAAACTGCGCTCTTTCTGGTGCGTTTACACTCCAGTCATCCTCCTTCATCATCTCCATGTCCTACATCATCAGGCAGCGATGTGTCACACGAATTAAACCTCATAACAAGCTGTTCTGAGCTGGGAACATACAAGAAATGTACTTTGGCAAATCATGTGAGAAACAGAGGAGAACAGCAGATGTTTCCAACAGGCAAACATTTCCAGCTTGGCCATGAGTCTGTACTCTGGACCAGTCTCTAGATAACATCCTCCAACATCGTGCCAAGGGGAACAATGGCTCTTTTGATCCCAGTGCTGCCCTGGTATCTGCAAACTCTGGGAGAGATGACTTAAATGCCTTCTAACCCCATCTTCATCCAAAGACACCCAAGAATTTCTTTACTCTCTGTCCCTGGCTCTCCATGGCTATAATCCAATACCCACATTTGAGCCACTGGAGGCAAAGATCCAAAATATTCACAAGGGGAATGGAGTAGTGAGAAGGCGAAAGACAATCTGCCGTGATATAAGGTGGGTAATTCCCTGTCAACGCCTGAGCAAACACACAGACACCATGGCAGGGAGCCTGACAGATGGTTAGAGAGGAGCAATGGGCTTTTATTCACCGAGGCATGGCTGCCTTCTATGTCTGTTTGAAACAAAGATGTAACCTGGATAACAGTCCTCTGCTTGTTCACTTGTTCGGACCCAAGTCGAGGGGATGGATGTTTGCACAGGGTGTACTGAAATCAGGTAGGGTCCCCAATGGTTCTTCCTCTACACCCAAAATGTCAGTCAGTGTGACCATCCCCTGAGTTACTCTGTTTCCAGCCCACCACCCCTTCTGGCGCTGGCTCCTTGATCCCAGTGCTCAGGCCAAGGGCAGCTCAGGTGCCAAGTTCTCAGCTGCTGCGCCTGGGCACGGCACCACTGCTTGATTGCAGCTGTGGGCAGTAATGGATCTTATGTTCCCTTCGGGGACGCCTTTGGATGCTGTCCTGTGAGGGGACACCACAGCTCCTCTGGCCATGTGCTGCTGGCACAGCCTCCAAGCAGGGATGGGGAACAGGGCTGAATTTCTCCACATTTCTGGAATCTCCAAGGGTCCAGCATTGGGCAGCCCCTGGGGAAGGCAGGCAGCCCTGCCACAGAGACAGGCTGGCCCTGCAGCATCACTCCGAGCCGTACTCTGCAGGCAGAAAATACTTTAAACGCTTTCCTTTCATTCGTTTGCTCTTCTCTTTCATCAAACTATCAGCACAGACAGCCTGCCTCCGATGTCACCTTTCAAGTGATTTCCCTCGCCGCTTTCGCAAATACAAGTTTATCCCTCCTAGAGAGGTGAACCGGGGATATGTTTAATATGAAAAGAGAGAGGCGAGGTAATCAAACACCTGCTCCCTCTAAAACAAAGCCTTTCCTCTTCACAGGCTGTTGAGCACTGATGAGGAAAGGCGAAGGCGCACACCAACACTAATGCGGTGCAAGGTCCAGCCTTTAGAGTGGGCAAATCTGGGTCGTAAAAGCAGAAACGTGAACTGTGCTTTGTGCTTGGGTCTCAGCTGCTCTGCCCAGCTCTGTGAGCATTTTGCAAACATTTCCACTCGAAAACTACAAGCGCTTTCACTGCTGCCTGTTCCCATCATCAGGCAGGGAAAGCTCAAGTGGTAAGTGGATAAATTAAAGAAAAAATGCCTTTGTTTTTCTGACTGGAGCCCCTGGGGCTGATCTATGCAGGCATTGTGCGCCCATAGATCCCACTGACTGTGGCCAGACCTGGCCGTGCTTGGCCCTTCTCAGGGCTTTGAGCTGCTGTCCTGAGGTCCCAGGGCTGTGGTGGCCACGTTTCTTCACTGGGAGCTGGCTTCGGCACCTCCAGCTGGGCAGCCCCAGATTCTGGCGAATGGGAACTGGCCGTGGCCAAAAGCTGACCCCAGTGATCTGCTCCTGATCACTTGGCAGCTGCAGGCTGGAAGTGGGGAAAAGCATTGGGAGCTCTGCTCCTCTGCCCTCTGGTTGCAAAAACAAGGGCATGATTCTCCTTGTAATCCCATCACTCCTAGACCTCCCAGGACTGTGTCTCTCTGGGTGCACAGCAGATGTGCCACAAGCTACAAGGGCGCCTGTAGGGTTGGACAGAGGGACAGTGACCACACTGCCACCCTTCTCCTCCAAGAACATTTTATTTTTCTGTTGCTGCCCATTTACTGTGCTGACTCACCAGCACTACCCCAGTTGCTTAGGGCGACCCCAACTTCCAAACAAGCCCATGAGATGGGCATGTCTTGCTTCCCTGAAAGACTTGTCTCATGCAGACTTTCAGACCTTCATGTGCAGCCACTCTGAGGCTGCAGGTGGCTTGGATGTACTTGGAGAATGATGTTTTACAGTGCTGAGGGGAAAAATAGATAGGACCAGAGGATAAAAACAAGCCCAAAAGCCAGAAGGATTCCGATAGCCCAACTTTCCCACCTTTCACATGGCAGTGACACTATGAAAGCAGCCAAACAGCGCTGGCCGATCCTAATGCCTCATCAGGTGCCCTTTGCCTGCCTGGTGTAAGGTAGCAGTGCCCTCACAAATGTCAGCCTGGATATCCCCCGTCAGACCGCGAGTGTTCACAAACTTGAGATGGTTTCTCATTACTTCTAATGGCTGATGTGCAATAATTTTGGAGGGACCTGCACATGATGCCTATCCTCAGGCAATTGAGCACCTCACATTTCTCCTCCAACACACAATTCTCCATGCAGGACAGCCATTTCCTCTGGCCAGGACCAGGAGCTCCCTGGTCCTTTTGCTGTTGCCTTATTCCACAGCTTGAAAGAAGAACTTTTTCCACATCAAACACCCGGTAGGACCAACTGCCAGAGAAATAAGCACATCTATCATCTGGAGCACAGCGACATCAGCCCTGGAGAGCTCTCTCCCAGATCAAATGTCTCAAAAATCCATCTGATGCTGACTGCTCTGAAAGGCTGGAGATGCTGAGGTGTGTATTTCAGACAAGCAGCCCCCAAAGCAAACCTGTACAAGTCTCTCTAGACTGCACTAGTGCTTGAATTGTAACCAGAAGGAAATAGGCTGCTAAAATACAGCAGGGCTCAGGGTTGTTATACACATTGCTGTTTTATATACTTGCCTGCACGGCGAACATTGTGCACCACCTATTGTACTGCTCTCGTCCTTGCCCATATTTCATTATAGGTTTGCCATTTCTCAGTGTGTAAAAATAGGATGTGCTGGCATGGTTTAAACGGTGCTAAGAGCCCTGCGGAGAGGCGCAGCGATCGCTGCAAGGGAAATGTGGAAACAGAGTTCTCCTGAGCAAAGAGCAATATCAAGCAAATGCTG
>NW_010180547.1:40142-49670 GCF_000695765.1 Mesitornis unicolor | reverse complement strand
TCTGCTGCTAAACCCAAACTGCTCTGGCAAAAAGCCACCACCAGATACATATAGACAGCAACCCACAGCCCCGAAGAGGAGAGCACATCAGAAACGCACTCAGTAAATAAAGCCTCATCTGTATAAGGTACTGCAGACAGGAGAATCCTGCTATTTTACCCATCTGAGGAAAGTTAGGTTTGGATTTGGAGGGCAATTTTCCACGGCTTTCCACCTTGTAAATTCAAAGGCTATGCACTGGTGCGGGTCTCACACCTCCTGGTGTCCAGGATGGTTGAAGATAACCTAAGGGGAGGTCTCCAGGGCTGGTTTTCTGAATGTGCTGAGGTTTTGCTCCACTGCAGCATGGTTTCAGTATTCAGCGCTACCCAAAACCCAAATTTTTGCTACTTTGCTTCTGCCTGCTACCGCATGAGGTGTGATCCTGGAGGGCTCTTCTTTGACGTTGGGGCTGGCAGGGCTGGTCTGTCCAACCTCATGGTGGTGGCGTTCAGGGAACCGAGACCTTCAGATCTCTGCAGGTGCCCTGATGGAATAAAGACTGTGTGTGGCCAGAGGAAAAGAAAATAAGGAGAAAATTGGTTGAAGGTGATTTTGGAGACTTGTTTGCCAGGATTTAATACATTTTGGATAACTGACAGCTGGCCTTCTGTAGTTGCAGTTTTCTCTTGAATCTTTTTATTTCCTCAGGCGACGTTTACCTCTGCTTTTTAAACAAATTACAGTCAGAACCAGACTATCGCTGTGCAGACTGATTGACTGCTTTCAGACAGCTCTTCAAGCCTCCTAAACACGTTAAACCACCCCATTCCTGGTGAGTAGCTCCCAGTGATTGCAGCATGAATGAAGATGCATCTCTGCCAGGAAGCATCAGTGAAAACATGATCATTCACAAGAGCTGCTCAGTATTTCTGGGCTGAAATTATCCACAACAATATTTTTATAATTCTGTTTTTAATTTCTACTAGTGGGCACAAGTGTCGCTCTTTCAGCTGCATAGATGGCTTTTCTCATTATCTAACATGGTAATAGTTTTTTCCATGATTAAGAACCAGATAATGATTGGGATTTTGGTTCATCCTGAGATAAAATTGAACTTTGTATGAAAAGGATCATATTTATGTTTTATACTAAAATGTTTTGTGGTGTTTTGCATGTAAAGCTTAATCTCATTTACAAATAGTAAGGAATAAAAAGAGTTTAGCTAAGATGTTTATACTAATGTTTGGGAGTGATGGGTGGAGAAGTTCTTGGCTGGCAAGAAATGTGTGTGGAATTTCTGAAATTCCCCAAATTTGGTGAGTAGGAGATCATTGTCCTCTTGGGTAGATCCCCTTTTTTATCCAGAGAACTCAAATCACTGCATCTGGATAGGAAAGCAGACTTTGAGAGGTCAGTTAGCAACAAACCCCCAAACCTTTGCCCTGCTATAAGTGTGATGAATTAATAAATGGGAGCTCCAGACACACCACGCTTTCCTGCCAGCCTGGGCAATTCAGTACCACACAGTCCAGCAAGCTCACTCCTGGGTCCTCTGCACTCCCCAGATTTGCTCTCATCCCTTACCAAAAACACAGGGTGCCCGAGGCCATAATGAATTCTCAGCATCACAACATGCTCAGTGAGGCTCTGGTACATAGACACCCATTGCTGTATAGGCCTTTTTCTACTGCGAAAACTCCTCAGCAGCTGCACATGCTGGATTTATCAGGCTTTATGAGATATGGCACCACAGAAATTGGTCTGAGACTGCCAGACTATTTACTACCACTGTACCAGAATAATTCAAATGTTTATTCCCCATCCTGAATACATCCAAAACTAAACCTCCCACGTGAAGTTTCACTGATTTAAAGCTAACCATAAATCTGTTGACCCTTGGTAAACCATACCTTTTTTTTTTGCTTTTTTTTTGAAGGGAGGGAACATGGATTTTGTTTGGTGTTGAGAAAAAAAAAGCAATTTTCCAACCATATGCATCAAGCAAAGACCCTTTGCACTAGCCTGTTCTCTCCTTTCGCTGTTTCCCATTTGTTTTTGTCTACCAAAGCTTTCTGCAAACTCTCCTGCCCTCAGCTAAATTTTCTCCCTAGCCTCTTGCATAAGGAAAGCCCTGGATGGAAATGCTCTTGGTTTACTTGTGCCCCTCTGAGCAGGGAGAGCAACCAAAATAAAGCCAAGTCCCTGTGTGTGCTCTGTATCACAGCGTCTCATCGCTGTGCGTTGATTCACTGCCTGTATCACGCACTGCCCTTGATCTGGAGCTCTGTGGGGAGGAGGCGACCTGGGGCTGCTGCAGTGCTACCAGATAAGTGATGTTTTGATTACTGGGCTGGTATCTTTCCCCTTTGAGACAGAGGGTTGATTTTAGGGGTGGAGAATTCTTCTCTAGCTGCTGATGGCCAGATTTTGGAAAGCCTCCCTGCTTGGGACAGCCTGGGCAATTTTTAAACTTGTTTTCAGGTTCCACTGTTTTCCCATTAAGCTTTTCTGTAGTTTACTTCCCTGCATAAGAGCCTGTGTCATCCAATGCTTCTCTGTTCCTTCATCACTTCCAATCTCTCAGCTGCTTTCTGCACTTTGGACAAGAAAAGGAATAGCTCTTCGGTAACTAGAGTTTGTAGAAAACTCTAAGTTAATTTTACTGGTTTATCGCAATGGAAAAGAGATTTTCATACTGTGGGTGCATTAATATATTCTGATTAACCTCAAACAGTGGTAGGAGGAGATAAGATAAACTCTCAACATCTTTCAGGAGTAAACAGCAATGTGTTAAATTGGTTTAACAGCATTTGGAAAACGTTTAAATGAGGCATCTTTTTTTAAATGACATATTTAGAAAAAAATAAGCCCTTTGGTTCTTTAATGACATGTTCACTTATATCACTTAATGTTGCATGCTACTTCTTTTGCAGGCATTGCTGTGCAAAGTGCCAGCATTGCTGCAATCCAAAGGAAATAACTGCTTCCTTAGCTATTGTGCTGATTAGTTGTAAAAGTGCAGATTTTCTTCACAGAATTCTCTGCTGGACATGGCATCACAACACTCTTGTCTAGCTGAGAAGTTGGCCAGTGGCAGCTCCAGGACCATCTCAGCTTCACTCACAGCCATGAGCACAGGGGCAGGCACGGGGACAGGGACATTGCCCCCGGACCCTGGGTCCTGCAGTGTGCAATAAACAACAGAAACCCCCAAAACCCACAGACTGATGAGGTTAGAAATGCTGTCCCCTGTGTGACGGAGTGTTTGTTGGGTTCTGAGAACCGCGAAGGTTGCAAAATCTTGTGAAAATATACAGAAAGATCTGGATCTCCCACAGGGAGTTACATAGTCTGAACAAATTTCAACTCCATCATAGATTTACCACAAAAGTATCAGTTGGTATTTTTTAAGGAATACTGAGGTTAGGAGAAACTAATCCCTTTCTAATTTTTTATTTATTTGGGAGTTATAGGTTGATAAAAAAGCAATTGGATGAATTGGATGAATAAGTGTATCATCTATATTTTTCCCCCTCTTCTTTAAAATGTCAATAAGAAGATGGGAGTTTTTTCCATGCCTTTTAGGAGACTATTTCACAGAGATTTTGTCCTGTTTCTTAGCTCAGACTTTCCCCTCTGTCATTTTTATCGTGCTCCCCTTAGCGTCACATCTTTGTACACACAAAATAATTATTTTCTGTCTGCCTGAACATAGTAACCATAACCCTAGTCATTACTCAGTGAAGCTGTGTATATATAGTTCATCATCTTTTCCCATAAATCAATCTTTTCAACCCCAAAATCATTGTAGCTGCTGTTTGAATTGTCTCCAATTTGTCTGGGTTTTTTTCCTGGTAATGAGGTGGCCCAGAAATGAATGCTGTATTCAAGGCAGGCTGCCACCAAAGTAATGGGAACCAGGATGATTTCCATTATCTGCTGTTTGACACAAAACGTCGTGTGAGTATGTTGCAAGGAAAGGTCTGTTCTTGCAAATGTAATAATGCTGAAACCATACACAATCTTTACGCTCTGCATTTAATGCTGGGGCTCCCAAGCATCTGCATTTCCTGGATTGTCGTGGTTTTCAATCCTGGTTTTTTTCCAGGAAAAAGAAAAGGGAATTTGGCAAGTAAGAATAAAATCAGCCTGACTTTAGTGTTCCCCCAGCTCTCTGGAGCTGGTCACCACCAGGACAGACAAGGCCTGAGTCTCTTAATGTCCATGCATGATTTTTGCTACAGAGACGAGAGCATCCAGAAGGGATCCTGTGTCCGACCTCTGGTGTGGTGCGCTCTGTAGGGCTTCTTCAAAGCACAGCCTGCTTGCATCAGAACACCTCACCGAGAAAAACACCCCATCTACAGTAAAACGTGGTGGTCCCACTGCAGTCCTTGACCAGGCAGTACACAGTTACTGGCTAATTAGTTAAAAACTAGTGGGTTTTTTGCTGGCAGGCTAAAGGTGGTAATAAGCAGCATCTCATAGAAGTCTTTGGCTGTGCCTGGCCAGCAGAGAATGCACTGAGCACAAAATCACCTTCTCAGTACAAAAGACAGAACAGATTTGTCTGCAATTCGTGTTTATGTAATAAACAGGTTCCAAAGGCCAAGATCAGCCTTGTAGCAGGGCTGATCCTATCCTGTGCTCTTCTCTCTGCTCTAACACGGTGTTGTCACTGTTTGCGAAGCAGGGAAAGGTTGCTGGGTCGCAGTGAGGGGACAGGACTCATGGTTGCAACACTTGCCTGGAAAGATCAAGGTCTGGTTTTGCACATTTGTCTGACTTCTCTCTAGCCACAACTGGGGAGAGGCTGTGGGGTCCTGGATCCTCCTCCTGGTACAGCCTGAAGGTGCACTTTCACATTACACCTTCTGTAAGAGTGGCTCTTGTTAAGAATGCCAGGGTACAGCAGTTTATACCCTCTTTACTACCTAAAACCTGCCCCATGGTAGGTCACTGCCTCCCTGGTTGTACTGGCACATCCAGACAAGGCAGTGAGCTGGTCCAGTGGAGAAGATGGGCTCAGACCAGCTCTGCTGCTGAAGGAGTCTGTGTGCAGACCCATACTTCAGGGACACCCTTTCAGGACCGACTCCCTTCCTGTAAGGCCTATTTTCTGCAGCATGTTATCAGTAAGACTGAGAACAGCAGAGGACTGAAGTTGCAACATGCAAATGAAAAGCAAGCTCAAAACCAGTGTGACATTTCAGACTTACCTTGGGCACCTCCACAGAGAAGAGGTTGGAGTGCACCTTGTGCCTTACACCTTGCAGGTCTCAGGTTTTCTGTAGCAATATCCCGAAACCCTGTTCCTCCTTGCCCTCCTGGAAGTGCGTGGTTCAGCTCCTGAAATCCCTCCTCAGCTCCAGCTCATGTCAGGTCACGGGACTCAGCTCACACCAGACTCTCCGCTTGAAGCATTTCTTGATCCATTTTTATGGTACAGCCGTCACATAAATACAGCACCAAGTTCTCCTTATGGCCACCTGGGGACTTGGTAGCCAGTCTAACAGCCCTGTTATTTCGATGTTAAATAGAGCAGTAAGAGTAGAGCAAAAACAAAAATCAAAACCCAAACAAAACAAGGTCCCCCCACTGTTACCAGGATTCTGAAAGATATTTCCTCCCATCCATATGCCAGCGCGACAACTGCTCCATGTTCCTAGCATCAGTAATGGCAAACAGCAAAAATCAGTAGCAGTAAAAGGAGGATCAATGCAAACAGAAATGGCAAGTTTTGTTTTAAAAGATTTTGGCAGAGGTGTTTTAAAAAATTATGCCATCTGTGATATTTCTCTACATCGACAGCATGCGCTGTGGATAACGCCGGTCCCACATCAATAACATCTGCTAATGCTGCTTTCTGAGTGGCGTAATCAATCCTGCCCAGCAGGCCCCGGGGTGGAAAAGTGAGCTCACAAACTGCACCCGCCATCTGCATCCCACCGGCCCTCACCCAAAATCTGGCAGTCCTCACCCAAAGTGCCTGGCGAGGCCATTGCTCAAGGCTCAGGGCGTTGAGGTGCTGAGCTGAGTGAGTCTGGTGGGGGATGACTCTGAAATGGTGCTGAAACACATTACTTTTTTTACAGCTTGTCAGTCTTGAACTGAACCACCAGTTTCCAGCAAGCATCTTTCACATCTGTTCCCAGTTTGGGCAATGTGGCTCCTGTGCCATGGCAAACCCCGCATGTCACCACAAGGATGGTCACCCAGGGACCCTGGCACATCACGGGGGCTGTCATTGTGCTCTGGAAATGCAGGTGAGGATGTGTTAGGGTTAAATAATAGAATCACAGAATCATTAAGGTTGGAAGAGACCTCTAAGATCAGCAAGTCCAACCATCAACCTACCACCACCATGCCCACTAAACCATGTCCTGAAGTGCCACATCCACACACTTCTTGAACACCTCGAGGGATGGTGACTCCACCACCTCCCTGGGCAGCCTGTTTCTCACCTAAAGCTTGATTTTGCAACATTCTCAGGCATGACAGTCAAGGAATGAGGGAATACTTGAACACACCATTCAGGGCACAGATCAGCCCTGTGATACCTCTTAGCTCTCACCTCAGGAAGAAAGGCTGGGACTTCCCCACTGCTTGAGGTGGCTCTTGCAGGAAAGTTCTGTCTGTTCTTCCTGTGTGAACTCTGGAAATCTGCTGAGATTTCCACCACCAAAGTGTCAGCCTCATCCTTCATAAAATACCCATTTTCCTGCTAGAACATTTTGTTTGCCTTTACCTCAGCCTGTGCTTGCCCCAGGCAGCAGCAGGAGTGCCTAGAGCGCAGTGCCTGTCACGCTGAGCGACAGTCCCTACATCCCCAAACTCAGACTCTCCAAATACAACTATATAATGTTGGATTTATGGGTGATTCCTTTGAATTTGATAGCAAAGTTCATTGGGCAGTAGAAGCAAGAAGGTGGGACAGGAGCAGGTACGTTTTTGTTGGGGGCTGGATATGCTAGCAGCCTTCAGTATGCAGCCCTGAAAGCATACATAAGGGCTTGCCAAATTGTAATAACATTAGGACAAATCAGGTTAAAAACAACAAAAAAAAGAGGGTCAAAGCACACATATTTGATACAGGATCCCAATATATGGAGGAACTGGTTTACTGCTGGGCTCATCTGATATCCCCTTCCACAGAAACAGGGGGAAGGCGAAGCCATAAAGTGCTGGTGTTGCAGGGATCATTTCACCCGGATTGAAAGGAACCGCTTTTCCCTAGTCTGAAACATGTTTGGCAAATAGCATAATATTTTAAAAAGGTGCTCCTTCTTGTAGACCTGAAAACAGGGAATTTGCTTTGATATCCATTTTTAGCCAGATTGTGAGCATTTATTGCTTTTTCTCCATGTACAGATAAAGCAAATGGTCCCTTCAGAGTTGTTTGCTTTCGATAGCACAGAGCAGAGCAGTTGTTTTAATTAGAGGGTTTTTCTATAGACAAGGGCATTTCCCTAATACTTCTCCTGTGTCAAGACTGAACAGAATGGGAAACTTAGTGCAAATATTACTGAGACTTATCTGTGACAACAAACACAGCCCAAAATAAGGGAAACCTGGCCAGTACATGACCCAGAGCCTGAGCACCTGAGCACTGCTGCTCATCAGTAGTATCATAAATGGAACCCTCTGTCTGTCCAGCAAAAACTGAGTGTTCACAACCTCATTGCACATCTCTGGTAGCAGCATCGCAGCAGTACAGGCAATGAACAACCTTAACAGCTGTGCTACTGCAGAAGCACCATTTTGGCACTTGCAGGACTTTGGGAGAAGAGAGCAGAAAGGAGAAAGATAGCGACGTGGTGAACTTGGTTAGATAAAGTTTCATTTGTCAAAGAACTGCTGAGGAACAAGGCTGATGTATTCCAGCCTGTTGTATAGTGTATTACAGAAGCAATCTATTTTTGTTCTGCTATTATGCCATGGAGAATTCATCTCTCTGCAACAGTAGAAGCAATAAAGGAAAAAATTGGACCTTTTCCTGTAAATCAACCTCAGTACTTTGGGGTGGGTTGTACTTGCTTTCCATGCAGCTGAATGCAAGCCTGTATAGCCCCAAAGGAGCCCTGTAGTGGAAGCCAAGGTGCTCTTGAAGATCAAGTGCAAAACTCAATGACCCAGGACGGGAGAACAAGTCTCGAAAATAATCAGCCTGAGCTGGCATCTGAACTGCAAAGTAAATCAAACACTTGGAGCTTTGAAAAGTTCAAAAGGCTTTTAAAAAGATACAATCAGTTGCCACTGAGCTGCTTATTTAGAGTCTTGGGTTGGGTTTTTTTTAAAATACAAAGAAATATTTCCAGGGAGCTGCCACAGATTCAGTGTCATTGTTTGGAACAAGAGGAGGCCAAAATTCTCCATCTGAGAGGAGGACTGAGCCTCTAGTGCTGGAGGACACGAAGCCTTTGATGATAGCCAGGAGGAGAGCGTTTGATGCATCCCATATCAGAGGCACTGGCACGTGCATTGAGATGCATCTCCTTGTGGTTATGCCCTATAAGAATGGTCCTGAAACAATTCAAAGCAAAACCAAGTATTTCACATTCAACCCAATTGTGCAGTCATACCGAAATCCACCCTAAAGCCACAAATTAAAAAAAAAAAAGAGGTTTGGAAAATGCAGGCCTTTTTATTTTCTCTTGTATTGCTGCCAGGGGCTGTGGGCATGGACCCCACTGTACCATGCAGTGACTCAGGGGGGCCAAGGTGCTTTATCCAGAAAGATACATAAAGCTGCACCTTCTGTTGGCCAGCACCTGCAAGATGCATACCTGGGACTTCAGGGAGACTTAAGGAGTAGCTCTTTGCCAAGAAACACAAGGACAGGATAGGACTGTGCAAGGTTCACAGATGCTGCTGGGAATGACTCTCCCAGGGGACACAACAAGCTCAGACCTCCCAGGGTGACTTCCTCTCCTACGCACTGCTAAGGAACAAAAAAACATCGCCTCTGCCCTGGGACAAGACAAGCGATAGGAGGTCAGCGCAGAGAACAAAAGAAATAATACGGGGCTTTGGTAAGAGTGCAAACAGCGATATCAACACCCCGGTTCTCACCCCATTTCGGGCTGCTGTAGGTGTGCCAGGCGGTATCTAAACAACAGAGCCTCCAAAAGGTCAGCCAGAAACCACACTTTCACTGCTGCCAGAGACAAGGAGATGTTTGGGGCCGGCCAAGCAAATCCCACACGTGCTGGCCAATACAAGCTCTCACTGCCTGGAAGACAGAGACAAGCATTGCTCTGATGATATTTGGAGTAGTCTATGGTTTTTGGTAGATAGTGCTTAGCTCACTGGAGAGCAGGGAAACTTGTTTGGGACATGACAGGTGCCCTAGGAGCCCCATGTTGATGGTGATGATGGTGACGGGCATGGCTTAGAATCAAGTCCCACACCATGAGTCAGAAGGACAGGAAAAACCCTCCCACATAGGGTGACTGTTTATTGACTGTTATCAGTTCTTATGGAAACGAAGGAGAAAAGCAACCAAAAAAATGAGGGCTTTGGAAGAGACCCAGGTTCTCATGTTCT